>NC_084620.1:5990774-6290774 GCF_033978795.1 Nerophis ophidion
AAAGTTCTGTCGTCAGATCAAACAATACCCAGCAATATGTTTGGAGGGGAAAAGGTGAGGCCTTTAATCCCAGGAACACCATCCTTCCGTCAAGCATGGTGGTGGTAGTATTACTGGTGCTTTAAATGGGACAATGAAAAAGGAGGATTACCTCCAAATTCTTCAGGGCAACCTAAAATCATCAGCCTGGAGGTTGGTTCTTGGGCGCAGTTATAATAAATAAATGATAAATGGGTTGTACTTGTATAGCGCTTTTCTACCTTCAAGATACTCAAAGCGCTTTGACACTACTTCCACATTTACCCATTCACACACACATTCACACACTGATGGAAGAAGCAGCCATGCAAGGCGCTAACCAGCACCCATCAAGGGCAAGGGTGAAGTGTCTTGCTCAGGACACAACGGAGGTGACGAGGTTGGTACTAGGAGGGGATTGAACCAAGGACTCTCGGGTTGCGCACGGCCACTCTCCCATTGTGCCACGCCGTTAGGTGTTCCAAGAGGACAATGACCCCAAACTCATGTCAAAAGTGGTAAAGGAATGGCTAAATCAGGCTAGAATTAAGGTTGTAGAATGGCCTTCCCAAAGTCCTGACTTAAACGTGTGGACAATACTGAAGAAACAAGTCCGTGTCAGAAAATTAACAAATTTAGCTGATCCGCACCAATTTTGTCAAGAGGAATGGTCAAAAATTCAACCAGAAGGTTATGGATGGCTACCTAAAGCAACTTATTGTGGTGAAACTTGCCAAGGGACATGTAACCAAATATTAACATTGCTGTATGTATACTTTTGACTCAGCAGATTTGATCACATTTTCAGTTGACCAATAATAAATTCATTAAAGAACCAAACTTCATGAATGATTTTTGTGAACAACAAGTATGTGCTCCAATTACTCTATCACAAAAAAATAGGAGTTGTAGAAATTATTGGAAACTCAAGACAGCCTTGAAATTATGTTCTTTAAAAGTGTAAGTAAACTTTTAACCGTGACTCTATATGTATTTATTAGGGCTGCAAATCTTTGGGTGTTCCACAATTTGATTCAATATCTATTCTTGGGGTCATGATTCGCTTCAAAATAGATTTATTTTTTTTCAAATCAACTAGATTCTTGAATCAAAAACGATTTTCTCCCGATTTAAAAGGATTCTCTATTCATTCAATACATAGGATTTCAGCAAGATCTACCCCAGTCTGCTGACATGCAAGCAGAGTAGTAGATTTTTGTAAAAAGCTGTTATAATTGTAAAGGACAATGTTTTATCAACTGATTGCAATAATGTAAATTTGTTTTAACTCTTAAACGAACCAAAAATATGACTCATTTTATCTTTGTGAAAACATTGGACACAGTGTGTTGTCAAGCTTATGAGATTCGATGCAAGTGTTAGCCACTGTGACGCTATTGTTCTTTTTTTTAATTTTTATAAATGTCTAATAATAATGTCAATGAGGAATTTTTAATCACTGCTGTGCTGAAATTATAACTAATATTGATACTCTTGTTGATAATACTCTTTTTTTTTTCACTACTTTTGGTTTTTTCTGTGTCGTGTTTGTGTCTCCTCAATTGCTCTGTTTATTGCAGTTCTGAGTGTTGCTGGGTCAGGTTTGGTTTTGGAATTGGATTGCATTGTTATGGTATTGCTGTGTATTGTTTAGTTGGATTGATAAAAAAAAAAATACACAAAAAAAAACAATTTTTTAAAAATGAGAATCAATTTTGAATCGCACAACGTGAGAATCGTGATTCAAATTCGAATAGATTTTTCCCCACATCCCTAGTATTTATATATACATACATACAAGCATACGCATACATATAGGGCAATACAGAACTCGAATGCAGGAAACTTATCCAGAAGATGGCGACATAGAACAAACAATTACACACCTATTCAGAGTGTTTACTTGTTTTTGTTTTTTATTTAACTATTATAGCTTAATTAAGAAAATTCTATAAATTAGCGGCACCGTTCTATAAGCCGAATGTTTGGAACCCTAGGAAAAAAGCAGCGGCTTATAGTCCCAAAATAAACAGTACTTGGTTAATGTTCAAGTCACAAAATATAAATGAAGTATTGTTGGCGCTTTTTGGATGGGTTTTAAACGTATTTATGGGCGGAATAGAGGATCTTCCATTAACTATGTTATAAGTAGACTTTTATTTGTGTTTATTTAGTTATAATGCATTTTTAAAAAATGCATCTGTCGTCTTGTCCCTGATAATGTTTTTGAACGATAGGCAAAATTCTCCAAAAAGTGCAGTTACTTTTAAATTATTTTTTTTTACATAGCAAAACTTGAAAATTGAATGTTTGAGCAAACAAGTGAGGAAGGTGATGGAGTTTTCCTATGTTTGGTGCTCTTAAACAAATATTACTGCTGTGTATTTGTGGCTGGCTGGAATAGATGATGTCGCTGTCTAATTGTCTTCTGTCCCACTATAATGTGCTTATCAATGGCTTAGTGTTTAGAGTGTCCGCCCTGATATCGGTAGGTTGTGAGTTAAAACCCTGGCCGAGTCATATCAAAGACTATAAAAATGGGACCCATTATCTCCCTGCTTGGCACTCAGCATCAAGGGTTGGAATTGGGGGTTAAATCACCAAAAATGATTCCCGGGCGCGGCCATCGCTGCTGCCCACTGCTCCCCTCACCTCCCATGGGGTGATCAAGCGTGGTGGGTCAAATGCAGAGAATAATTTCACCACATCTAGTGTGCGTGACACAAATTATTAGTACTTTATAAGTGTGGGTGAACAGCCGGGCCGCCACAAAAATATATATGTAAAATGCTGTACTGTTTGCACATCATCACAAAGTCACTAATTGGGGTAATAGGGGCTCTTTGAAAGGAAGTGCACTTCTTGTGTCAGCGAGAAAGCTACTTCATAGTTTCTCTTGTAATTTTTTCTCGACTGCTAAAATGTGACAGATGTTCAAATTGCGTCATCTCATCTTCCCACCCCACCCTGTTGGCCTCGCCTCATCGCCACGGCAACTATGTGTCGCCCTCAAGGTCACACGGTGCAGAAAAAAATCAATACTTGAGGGCAAATTTCTTGAAGTGCATGTTAGGCGTCAGAGCGAAAGTTGCCACCTCCTTCACAAACGCTGGTGTTGTTTTTGCGGTGGCGGCCAAACACTAGCAGATGTTTTAGCTGGAATTCCTCTCCATGGATGCTTGTGGGTGTTTGAAAGCAGACAGAATTTCTTTCGTGGTGCATAATGTCCAATTTGGGCGAACAGTTGGCGGTTTGGTCAAACAGTTTGGGCTAAAAAAAATTTATTGGGGGGGCGAAAGCCCACTGCATGTAAATATATACACACATATACACACATATGTATCTATATGTATAGTCTATATATACAGTGTATGTGTACATATATTGTATGTATTTATGTACATATATACACTGGGGCAAAAAAGTATTTAGTCATCCACCAATTGTGCAAGTTCTCCCACTTAAAATGACAGAGGTCTGTAATTTTCATCATAGGTACACTTCAACTGTGAGAGACAGAATGTGAAAAAAAATCCAAGAATTGACATTGTAGGAATTTCAAAGAATTTGTTTGTAAATTATGGTGGAAAATAAGTATTTGGTCAACAATTCAAAGCTCTCACTGATGGAAGGAGGTTTTGGCTCAAAATCTCACGATACATGGCCCCATTCATTCTTTCCTTAACATGGATTAATCATCCTGTCCCCTTAGCAGAAAAACAGCCCCAAAGCATGATGTTTCCACCCCCATGCTTCACAGTAGGTTTGGTGTTCTTGGGATGCAACTCAGTATTCTTCTTCCTCCAAACACTACGAGTTGAGTTTATACCAAAAAGTTCTATTTTGGTTTCATCTGACCACATGACATTCTCCCAATACTCTGCTGTATCATCCATGTATCCATTTTGGTATAAACTCAACTCGTCGTGTTTGGAGGAAGAAGAATACTGAGTTGCATCCCAAGAACACCATACCTACTGTGAAGCATGGGGGTGGAAACATCATGCTTTGGGGCTGTTTTTCTGCTAAGGGGACAGGACGATTGATCCGTGTTAAGGAAAGAATGAATGGGGCCATGTATCGTGAGATTTTGAGCCAAAACCTCCTTCCATCAGTGAGAGCTTTGAATGGTTGACCAAATACTTATTTTCCACCATAATTTACAAATAAATCCTTTAAAAATCCGGCAATGTGAATTCCTGGATTTTTTTTCACATTCTGTCTCTCACAGTTGAAGTGTACCTATGATGAAAGTTACAGACCTCTGTCATCATTTTAAGTGGGAGAACTTGCACAATCGGTGGCTGACTAAATACTTTTTTGTGTGTGTGTGTGTGTGTGTGTGTGTGTGTGTGTGTGCGTGCGCGTGCGTGCGTGCGTGCGTGCGTGCGTGCGTATGTATATGTGTATATATATATGTGTGTATATATGTGCGTGCGTGCGTGCGTGCGTGCGTGCGTGCGTGCGTGCGTATGTATATGTGTATATATATATGTGTGTATATATATATGTGTGTATATATATATGTGTGTGTATATATATATGTGTGTGTGTATATATATATATATATATGTGTGTATATATGTGTATATATATGTGTATATATATATATATATATATATGTATGTATGTATGTATGTGTATATATGTATTAGTATTTATATATATGTATTAGTATTTATGTGAGTATGTATGTATGTAATTTTATTTTTTTCTCTTGAATATAAATATTTCCTGCTTAACTTAACAGAATAAACAAAAACATTTGTTTAACAGGAGTTTGTCCTGCTTATATAAATTCAGTGTGCATCTTTATAATAGGGCAGGTCTCTAAGTATCATTACGATGAAAACTACTGTGACAAAAAGAGGGGTGAGATATTTGTTTCACTAATATGACTGACAACATTCAAATTGTGCTTTATTTATGAAGAAGATCCCTCGGTGAGATTATTGTCTTTATGCTATTTTGTTTAATTTATCATTAGAGAAAAGCATCACACACACACACATTGGAAATTAAAATGGAATAAGAACCAGTGTTCTCCACAGTGAACATGTTTATATCAGTCTAGAAAATGCTGTTTCTCAGAAAAGTTAATTATCAAATTACCTTTTAAAGATACCTCACAAACTGATTTTTGACTTTGCTGACTTCAAATATATTTTCTGGATGATAGTTTCTGAGCAGGCAACTTGTCCAAGAAGTACGCTGCCTTTCGCCCGAGTGCATCTTGAAAGGCTCCAGTTACCCCGCTGGAGAGAAACAAACGGTAGAAATATAAACAGATGGCTTAAAGATTTATCAAGTGTTTTTTCACTTTCCTCATATTTCCTCTGTGTGGGCGTGCGTGTGTGTGTGTGCGCATGCGCACAGTTCTGAAGTTAGTGTTCTTATATAGATATTAAGTATATTTGTAATGTAATTGAATAAGCATCTAAATAAATTTGATATCAAAATTACTACATTAAGTTCTTAGTTTTTTTATATATTTGTTACAACCATGTGTGCTGTCTCAGAGAGTGAGCTGTGATCACGCTCTTTTTACACTTAATCTGCGATCGCAATGTTTTAAGTCTGCATATTAATTTCATACTGAATTGAAGAGGAAAGTTTGCTAAACGTGTAAGAATAGAGTACAACCTGCGGTAAAGCCATATATTTGAAGGTAATTGCCAATACGCTGATGTATGGATGCTTGTGTGCGTGTGCGCACACACACACCCATAGACTTGCATACAAATATACACACAACACTTTTTTTCACCACACAGCAGAGCGTTGATCGTGACATAACAACTATAATTTTTTACAAAATCAACACTTTAGTTTGCATTGATTAAACAAGCTGTAACAGACTGTACAACACATAACTTCAACTGCTTCAACAACCCCACCCCCACTCATCCAATAGTGATGACAATGCAACATGAAGTTTAAACGATAAAAACATTAAAAATAAAAATGTACAAGTTTACTTCCCCAGATGACTTTCCTAAGGTTTTGTAATCAATCAGAAATATCAAGTTGCTAAAATGCGCCAAACATGGAGAAGTCTGGAGAGTGTTTTTAATATGGTAAATGAGTTATACTTGTATAGCGCTTTTCAACCTTCAAGGTACTCAAAGCGCTTTGACACTATTTCCACATTGACACATTCACACACTGATGGCGGGAGCTGCCATGCAAGGCCCTAACCACGACCCATCAGGAGCAAGGGTGAAGTGTCTTGCTCAAGGACACAACGGATGTGACGAGGTTGGTAGTAGGTGGGGATCGAACCAGGAACCCTCAGGTTGCTGGCACGGCCACTCTCCCAACCGCGCCACGCCGTCCCCATATTACCCATCATGCATTTCAGTAAATGTATATATGTCTAGTTTTAAATTACATAATAGTGCTTGAATGTGTTATATAATGTCCACAAAGATGAATGAGCGGAAGGTGTGCTATGTGTGACCATCTGTTGACTTTATTTGTTGGTTGTAGTTAGTTTATACCACAAGTGGGACGCGTTGTGTGGATTTATTTGGTCATATGAATTGATGCTGTGCTCATGCTTCTTCCCAATGAAACTCATGGCCATTGACCATCAATTCTATCTTTGCCAATTTGATTCAAATCACAATGGACTAAATTAGGGAGAGAACACCCCGCGGGCCAATTTTTATGTGAAACGTGTGGTCTCGTGGGCCGCACTTGGCCTGTGAGTTGTAGTTTGGACACCCCTGGTCTACGCCACAAAATAAAAATTTATAGTAAAATATATATATATATATATTTTTTTTATCAATGTTTTGTTTTTCCGTGTTTATTTTATTCATTTTCACATCTTGTCTTTAATTTTTATTCTTCTTTTGTCTTTCAGTGACTTCCTGATCTTACCTGGCTTCATTGACTTCACCTCAGACGAAGTGGTGAGTCTTCCATTGTTCTCTGGGGAGCATTTCCACGACAAACCTCAGAGATGGTTACACAACAAAAATAGTCTGCGCTATTTCTGCTGCTACCTCACGTCTGCCAGCTGGTTGATGGTGGAGGAGATAATCCCATAGAGCATTTAAATCCCTTGCCCCTTTCTACTTGTTCACAGGCTGATGGTTATGGTGAGCCATTTTACCACCTCTCATACTTAAGAAAAATAGTCTCGAAACATAACACGGCTTGTAAACTTTATATTGCAGTAAAGTACAAAATGAGCCACAACATGGCAACCGGAAGAGTGGCAGGTTGCTGACCCCTGATCTTGTTAATTGGCATTTAAAATCTCGTTCCTTTACCCCTGCACAGTTTAAATAGTTTCCATTGTTATAAGTTGTAAAGTGTATGTACATAGTAGATGGACACATGGATCTTTATTGTCATTGCACATGTATGCCACTGTGAAGGACGGAGCTAGACACAGTCGTGGTCTGACTGCATAAGTTGTCCAGTCAAGTATCGGGACTGAAAACAATTCCACATTTGGCGTTCAGTGGATGACTTTATGGTCCTGCTGGTGTGAGCCTGAGGTTAGGTGTTACTGAGTGCGTGCGTGCGTGCGTCACACATTCCCACCCTGTGGCTGGCATCTCACAGCTCTTTGCAGTCTGAATCAACTTTGTCAGTTGATTTATTTCCTTTTTTTCATACGTCCTTTTTTCACGTGAGCTGCTGTGAGAAAACTGGCGAGTTACGTCTGTCCCTGATGATAACAGTTCAAAAGCAAATAATTAATTGGCCCCTTTTCCCACAAGCTTTTTTTTCGCACGGAACACGTCGCTGTTGGGAAGCGTGTCGATCCTTATATCACCTCCATACGTTTAGTTACCTGGTATAAAATGTATGATTTAAGTCACAACACTTGTTTTTCTTCTCATTCATGTTGTGACTTTCAGTTTTAAGAAGTAAGGCTGCCCCCTGGTGACTGCCATGCATAACATGTAAACATTGAAACAAATATTTTTTCTGTTTTAAGAGCAGCTGGAATGGTAACTTTGTGTTTTTTGTTTCTGTCAGGACCTAACATCTGCACTGACCAGGAAGATCACGTTGAAGACTCCCCTCATCTCCTCACCAATGGACACCGTCACAGAGTCGGCAATGGCCATAGCAATGGCGGTAGGGCACTAATTTGTGATTAATAATAATATTAAAATATCATTTTTAGAGCATCCTTTTGAGAACATTTCTTTCTTTTTTTAGCTAATGGGAGGCATCGGCTTCATCCACCACAACTGCACGCCTGAATTCCAAGCCGATGAAGTACGTAAGGTCAAGGTAAGTCACCATCATTCACTCTGTATTTTATCTTTTAAATTGTTATGATTAAATAGCTCACTATTTAGGTCAACTGTCAAACATTTAGAGGTTCGAGCAAGGTTTCATCACAGACCCGGTGGTGATGAGTCCACGCCAAACGGTGGGCGATGTGCTTGAGGCCAAAGTGCGACATGGCTTCTCGGGCATCCCGGTCACCGAGACAGGCAAGATGGGCGGCAAGCTAGTGGGCATTGTCACCTCCAGGGACATAGACTTCCTGTCTGAAAAGGACCACAGCAAACCGCTAGCGGAGGTTCGTGTTCGTTTTTTACTGGCTTTCTGCATATTCTAAAAATAGAATGAATTTGAAGGAATTCATCAATAATGAGACATATAAGTAAATGTGAAACTAAATGGTGTTGTTCCCTTTTAACATAAAGCTACAATGTTTTTTTTCAAATAGCTTAGCATATACGCTGAATTGATTTTAGCGTCTTTAATCCATAAAATGTTTTAAAGTGCCCCCCTTTTCCTATTTTTATGACACCCATGTATTACAGCCTTGGAAGAGTTTTATGATGTGATGTTCAGATTGTGCTCTTTCAGGCAATGACAAAGAGAGAAGAGCTGGTCGTCGCTCGAGCTGGCGTCACCCTGAAAGAAGCTAATGACATTCTGCAGCGCAGCAAAAAAGGTAAAATAAGGAAATATATCTTGGTTTTCACAACCTGACGTTCTCCTTAAATTCAGGCAAGCTTCCCATCGTGAATGACGACGACGAGCTGGTGGCCATCATTGCAAGGACTGACCTAAAGAAAAACAGAGACTACCCGCTGGCCTCCAAAGACTCCCGCAAACAGCTGCTGTGCGGCGCCGCCATTGGCACTCGGGACGACGACAAGTATAGGCTGGACCTCCTGGTGCAGGCGGGTGTGGATGTGGTGGTCCTGGTAAGTGCTGACAACACTTCGTAAGTCAAGGCCAGCATGCAAGATCAATTCAAAACCTGGGAGTGACTACAGATGTCTAAAAATAACAATGCATTCTTGTCTTTTATACTGAGGATCTTTGACTTGCTTCTTAACAGCCGGTCCTTAAAAACATCAGATCAGTGCCTTGTTAAACTTTTTTGAAGTATGGCGCACACACAATTTTCAATGGCACACCACCCAACGTAATGTTGTAAACTATTGTACCCTATCTGATATTGACATCGCTTCGATACCGGCAAAAATCGGATTATATTGGTTGGTATAAAAGCAGCCCTACCACATGTTTACTTAGGCAGAGCTGGTCAGATAGTTATAGTGATGTAATGATAAACGGTGAAAATGAAAACTGCGATAAAACTCCTGACGGTTAGTATTACCGTAATAAATTAAAATGATCGAAAAAACGAGACTCACAACTGTACTTTGATAAACTCACAGACTGACTGGCGCCAGCTCACTAGCTTAAATGCTAACAAAAAAAACAGGGAGACATTAACATATTTCCCCATTAATAAAAAACATACCCCAATCCGAACTTATATAAACACAATGATGCCTGAGCAACATTGAACACACAAGCTCTGCTCTCTTTTAGTGTTTCTCAGATTGATTGTTCTACAAAACTCAAAGCCAGTGGAGTTGGCACATTGTGTAAATTGTAAATGAAAACAGAATACAATGATTTGCAAACCCTTTTCAACCTATATTCAATTGAATACACTGCAAAGACAAGATATTTATGTTCGAACTGGTAAACTTTGTTATTTTTTGCAAATATTAGCTCATTTGGTATTTGATGCCTGCAACATGTTTTAAAAAAGCTGGCACAAGTGGCAAAAAAGACTGAGAAAGTTGAGGAGTGCTCATCAAACACTTATTTTGAACATCCCACAGGTGAACAGGCTAGTTGGGAACAGGTAGGTGCCATGGTTGGGTATAAAAGCAGCTTCCATGAAATGCTCAGTTATTCACAAACAAGGATGGGGCAGGGTCACCATTTTGTGAACAAATGCATGAGAAAACTGTTTACCAACATTTTTCAACAAGCTATTGCAAGGAATTTAGGGATTTCACCATCTACGGTCCATAATATGATCAAAATGTTCAGTGAATCTGGAGAAATCACTGCACGTAAGCGACAAGGCCGAAAACCAACATTGAATGGCCATGACTTTCGATCCTTCAAGCGGTGCTGCATCAAAAACTGTCATCACTGTAAAATATATAACCATATGGACTCAGGAACACTTCATAAAACCATTGTCAGCAACTACAGTTTGTCGCTACATCTGTAAGTGCAAGTTAAAACTCTACTATGCAAAGCGAAATCCATTTATCAACACCCAGAAACGCCGCCAGTTTCATTGGGCCCGAGCTCATCTAAGAAGGGGCGGCATGGCCTAGTGGGTAGAGCGGCCGTGCCAGAAACCTGAGGGTTGCAGGTTCGCTTCCCACCTATTGACATCCAAATCGCTGCCGTTGTGTCCTTGGGCAGGACACTTCACCCTTGCCCCCAGTACCCCTCACACTGGTGAATGAATGATTGGCGGTGGTTCGGAGGGGCCGTAGGCGCAAGCTTGCAGCTACGCTTCCGTCAGTCTACCCCAGGGCAGCTGTGGCTACAGATGTAGCTTACCACCACCAGGTGTGAATGAATGATGGGTTCCCACTTCTCTGTGAGCGCTTTGAGTATCTAACAATAGAAAAAGCGCGATATAAATGTAATCCAGTATTATTATTGTTATTAAAAGGGACTGATGCAAAGTGGAAAAGTGTTCTGTGGTCTGACGGGTCCTCATTTCAAACTTTTTTTGAGAAACTGTGGAGGTCGAGTCCTCGAACAAAAGACGAGAAGTTCAAAAGCCAGCATCTGTGATGACATGGTGGTGTGTTAGTGCACATAACATGGTTAACTTACACATCTGTGAAGGCACCATTAGTGCTGAAAGGTACATATAGGTTTTGGAGCAACATATGTTGCCATCCAAGCAACGTCTTTTTCATGGACACCCCTGCTTATTTCAGCAAGACAATGCCAAGCCACATTCTGTACGTGTTACAACAGCGTGGCTTCATAGTAAAAGAGTGTGTGTACTACCCTATCCTGCCTGTAGTCCAGACCTCTCTCCCATTTAAAATGTGTAGCGCATTATAAAGCGTAAAATGCGACAACTGAGACCCCGGACTGTTGAACAACTTACAAACCCTGTTTCCATATGAGTTGGGAAATTGTATTAGATGTAAATGTAAACGGAATACAATGATTTTCAAATAATTTTCAACCTATATTCAATCCAATCCAATCCACTTTATTTATATCGCACATTTAAACAACAAGAATGTTTCCAAAGTGCTGCACAGCCATGTTAAAAACAATATTCAAAAACATTTTAATTAAATATGTTACAAAGACAACATATTTGATGTTCAAACTGATAAACATTTTTTTTTGCGAATAATTATTAACTTTAGAATTTGATACCAGCAACACATGACAAAGAAGATGGGAAAGGTGACAATAAATACTGATAAAGTTGAGGAATGCTCATCAAACACTTATTTTGGAACATCCCACAGGTGTGCAGGCTATTTGGGAACAGGTGGGTGCTATAAATGGGTATAAAAACGGCTTCCCCAAAATATTCTCGGTCTTTCACTAGAAAGGATGGGGCGAGGTACACCCCTTTGTCCACAACTGCGTGAGCAAATTCTCAAACAGTTTAAGAACAACGTTTTTCAAAGTGCAATTGCAAGAAATTTAGGGATTTAATCATCTACGGTCCATAATACTATCAAAAGATTCAGAGAATTTGTACAAATCACTCCACGTCAGCGCATGGCCTGAAACCAACATGAATGACCGTGACTGTCGATCCCTCAGACGGCACTGTATCAAAAACCGATCTCTAAAGTATATCACCACATGGGCTCAGGAACACTTCAGAAAACCAATGTCACTAAATACAGTTTGTCGCTACATCTGTAAGTGCAAGTTAAAGGTCTACTGAAATGAGATTTTCTTATTTAAACGGGAATAGCAGGTCCATTCTATGTGTTATACTTGATAATTTCGTGATATTGCCATATTTTTGCTGAAAGGATTTAGTAGAGAAAATAGACGATAAAGTTTGCCACTTTTGGTACTTCCTGAAAAAGCCTCGCCTTTACCGAAAGTCGCAGACGATGACGTTGGAAGTGTGGGGGCTCCTCACATATTCACATTGATTTTAATGGGAGCCTCCAACAAAAACAGTTATTCGGACCGAGAAAACGACAATTTCCCCATTAATTTGAGCGAGGATGAAAGATTTGTGTTTGAGGATATTGATAGCGACGGGCTGGAAGAAAAAAAAACAAAAACGCGATAGCATTGGGACGGATTCCAACGTTTTTAAACACATTTACTACGATAATTCTGGGAAATCCCTTATCTTTCTATTGTGTTGCTAGTGTTTTAGTGAGTTTAATATTACCTGATAGTCGGAGGGGTTTGTCCACGGGTGTCTTGACGCCATGTCTCACGGACGACACAAGCTCAGCTGATATCCGGTAAGTGGCGACTTTTTAACTACAATTTTCACACCGAAACCTGCCGGTTGACATTCGGTTGGGATCCATGTCTGCTTGACCGCGCTCTGATCCATAGGAAAGTTTCAGCTCCGGGAATTTTAAACAAGGAATCACCGTGTGTTTGTGTGGCTAAAGGCTAAAGCTTCCCAACTCCATCTTTCTACAGTGACTTCTCCAATATTAATTGAACAAATTGCAAAAGATTCAGCTACACAGATCTCCAAAATATTGTGTAATTATGCCGTTAAAGCAGACGACTTTTACCTGTGTGTGTGCGTAGCGCTAATGCGTCCTAAAAACGCGTGACGTCCTGCGTAGACGTCATCATTACATGACGTTTCCAAGACGAAACTCCCGGGAAATTTAAAATTGTAATTTAGTAAACTAAAAAAGCCGTATTGGCATGTGTTTCAATGTTAATATTTCATCATTGATGTATAAACTATCAGACTGCGTGGTGGGTAGTAGTGGGTTTCAGCAGGCCTTTAAAGCTCTACTATGCAAAGTGAAAGCCATTTATCAACAACATCCAGAAACGCCGCCGGCTTCTTTGGGCACGAGATCATCTATGATGGACTGATGCAAAGTGGAAAAGTGTTGTGTTGTCTGACGAGTCTACATTACAAATTGTTTTAGGAAATATTCAACATCGTGTCATCAGGACTAAAGGGGAAGCGAACCATCTAGACTGTTATCGACCCAAAGTTCAAAAGCCAGCATCTGTGATGGTATGGGGGTGCATTAGTGCCCAAGGCATGGGCAACTTACACATCTGTGAAGGCACCATTAATGCTGAAAGATATATACAGGTTTTGGAACAAAATACGCTGCCTTCTAAGCGCCGTCATGGACGCCCCTGCTTATTTAAGCAAGACAATGCCAAACCACATTCAGCACGTGTTACAACGCCGTGGCTTCGTAAAGAAAGAGTGCGGGTACTTTCCTGGCCCGCCTGCAGTCCAGACCTTTCTCCCATCAAAAATGTGTGGCGCATTATGAAGCGTAAAATACGACAGTGGACTGTTGAATGACTGAAGCTCTACATAAAACAAGAATGGGAAAGAATTGTACTTTCTAAGCTTCAACAATTAGTTTCCTCAGTTCCCAAATGTTCATTGAGTGTTGTTAAAAGAAAAGGTAATGTAACACAGTGGTGAACATGCCCTTTCCCAACTACTTTGGCACATGTTGTAGCCATGAAATTCAAAGTTAATTATTATTTGCGAAAAAAAAAAAAATGTTTGAGTTTGAACATCAAATATCTTGTCTTGGTAGTGCATTCAACTGAATATGGGTTGAAAATGATTTGCAAATCATTGTATTCCCTTTATATTTACATCTAACACAATTCCCCAACTCACATGGAAACGGGGTTTGTAAGCTAGAAATCCAGCAAGAATGGGAAAGAATTCCGCCTGTATAGCTTCAAAAATTGGTTTCCTCAGTTCCCAAACGTTAAATGAGTGTTGTTAAAAGGAAAGGCCAAGTAACACCATATTAAATTCTAAGTTAATGATTATTTACAACAACAACAAAAAATTTGTCAGGTTGAACAATAAATATCTTGTCTTTGCAGTCTATTCAATTGAATATAAGTTGAAAAGGATTTGCAAATCATTGTATTCTGTTTCTATTTAGGATTTACACAACGTCCCAACTTCACTGGTTTTGGGTTTTGTATACTCAGAGGAAAAAAAGACAGCTGTTTTCACTGTGCATTCAAAGACCGCTAAATAAAGTAGCCTGCCAGAAGTAATAGATAATAACATATTTGATTTGTTACCAATTTTTCATTAAGTTAAATCCTAAAGTGCTATAGTACAAACCGATATTTAAAACAACAAAAGCAAAGTCATTTAAACAGATAAAATACTAACACTAAAAATCTTACCAGTAAAGCATAAGAAACACAAAATGTGCAAAATATTGGCTTTTTTTTACAGTGTGTCTTTTTGTTTTAATTATTTAAAATTTACTTGGTAAAAAGATTTCAGTTTATGTATTAGTAGTACTTTTTGAGCACATTCAACACTATCGCAACGATAATGATACCCACGATAATAGCACACATAGCACATAAACTCGAGATACGTAATGACTGTCCTTTTAATTGAAAAATATTGCAGTCTCAAAGACGACATTTGTCTAGTCTGAATTAATTATAGTTGCATGTTACTTACATTTTGTGTATTAGAAAGTATCCAGTAACAAACGTGTCCGCATCATTCATGAGCTTTACTTAAGCAATTATTGTGGCGAGTAGGTATTCAAAAAAAGATTACCACTCCTCTTAAACTTAAAGACTGCATAAGTCCATTCCCGATGGTTAATTATAAGTAGGTTGGTGTTTGTCATACCTGCCATTATTCCCTGTTTGACTAATTCCAGACTACATGATAATACGAGTATGTATTATTCCTGCTGATATCGTATCAGATCAATACTGGTATCGGCCAATACTCAATGCTCTAATATGGTTGGTTGTTGGACACCCTGAAAATAACACACTGAGACTTCCAACTGTTTATATCAGGGGTCTCAGACACGCGGCCCATGAGACGTTATTTTGCGACCCCCACATTAATCAATCCATTTTCTACCACTTATTACCCCCCCCCCCCACATTAATATGAAAGTTTAGTATTAGTGCGGCCCGCGAGTTATATGAATGACGTTTGACAGCGTTGTGTTATTTGGGGCCAAAATGGCTATTTCAAAGTTCTGGGTTGCCTACCCCTGCATTAGCGGAAAAGCGCCAAATGAGTGAAAGCGACAGAGACGTTGCCATGGAGACGAGAGTTTTCTTACGTGCCTGGCTGCTGTCACTATGCGACACCTGTCCATCAGTAATAACAGTCCCCGATGACCTGGACTAATTCAAACCAGTATTTGATTTTTTTTTATTGATTTATTTGCATTGCCTCACATGATGAACACTACATATATTTCTATATGACGCCGGATAACACTCTGGGAGGCATCGCTTTTTTGCGCTCTCTATCCCGGTACTTTCCTGGCTATTATCCGCCGACTGCCGTGTTGCTATAGGGAGGAAAAGCGTAACGACACACATTGCGTAAATAACATTATTCTCTGTGCGTCGCCTAATTACAATTATATTCCACAACCCCAAACATGTATTTTTCAAATCCTGCAGTGAAGAGAAAGGTTATTGATGAGCAAAGACAATTCTAGGAAAAATGGGAGATGCAATATTTCTTAGTTGAGCACATCGGCACCCCGACGTGTCTTATTTGCACAGAGAAAGTTGCGGTGCACCAGGAATACAATTTGAAACGTCATTATACAACTAGACATGCTGAGGAGTATGCAACATTTTTTTTGAATAAATCTTTTCTTGCGGCCCAGCCTCACCCAGACTCTGCATCCAGTGGCCCCCAGGTAAAGTGAGTTTGAGACCCCTGGTTTATATGATTACATTTCTCACAATGTATTAATATTTTCTCAGTGTGAAACTTGAAACAGTTTTGCTGAACACATTTTATTATTCAAAAAGGTGTTTTAGTCAGAAGCCATTACTTTGCCACACGATAATCAGCGGTCCTCTATGGAGCAAGAAGATTTTATGATCTGCTCCCATATATTCACTGATAACCAGCGGGCCTCCGTATGGAGCAAGAAGATTTCATGATCTGCTTCCATTTACTCACTTGGATATGTAGATAACTTTTTAGCAGACCTAGTTTTGTATTTGTCTTTTTCAGATATCTTTCTTTGTCATTGTTGTCTCTCACCATGTGCTACTTCCTATGTGTGAATAATAATGGCTGCCATCTAGTGGAAGAGTATTTAGTTGGTCTGCCTGTCACTCCATTGCAGCCACAAGCACTCAACAGAGATCTGTTATTTTCAGTAACTCTGGGATTTTTTTACCAATTAGACAAAATGAGCAAATTGCACAAAAAGGCTTATCTGATCTTTGACAAAACGTATTGCTTGTGTCTTCTTTTATGACTTTATAACTAACTATATGAGATAACGGTGTGGTAAAAATGTGAAAGTATGTCAGAGCCTTGCTTTGATATTATATACAAATTTAGAATTTACGTTTGCTTTTTGAAAATATGGCCCCCTTGAACTATTGAGTTGAATGTGCCTGATTTAAGTCTGTAACTGTCATTAACTCTAATGTGTTTTTTAAGACTTTGACTTTTTCCCCCCTCACCCAGGACTCTTCACAAGGCAACTCCGTGTTTCAAATCAACATGATCAATTACATCAAGCAGAAACATCCTGAATTGCAGGTGGTAGGAGGAAATGGTAAAAATAAAATTCTAGCAGATGAAGTACTGAGTGAACAAGCGTCTAACAGTTTTTGTTTGCAGTGGTGACGGCGGCTCAAGCTAAGAATTTGATTGATGCCGGTGTAGATGCTCTGCGGGTCGGCATGGGCTGCGGCTCCATCTGCATCACGCAGGAAGGTACTCAACAGCTTTGCCACGATAGCACGTAGTCATGGCAACACTAAGAATGGCCACTAAAGCTGACAAACATAAAAAAGGCCTGATTGTGCACATACTTGATCTTTATTACACTGATTGTTGCCAATAATAACGGATCCTTCCTGGTTGCCATGGTGATCCTACACGGCCTCCTCGTGTTCTGGGTTACCATGGAGACTTGGATCAAGAATTTAAAGGGGAACATTATCACAATTTCAGAAGGGTTAAAGCCAATAAAAATCAGTTCCCAGTGGCTTGATTTATTTTTCGAAGTTTTTTTCAAAATTTTACCAATCATGGAATATCCAGAAAAAAGGCTTTAAAGTGCCTGATTTTCGCTATCTGTAAATCCAGCCGTCCATTTTCCTGTGACGTCACTGCGTAACGCCAATACAAACAAACATGGCAGATAGAACTGAAAGATATAGCGACATTAGCTCAGATTCAGACTCAGATTTCAGCGGTTTAAGTGATCCAACAGATTACGCATGTATTGAAACGGATGGTTGGAGTGTGGAGGCAGATAGCGAAAACTAAATGGAAGAAGAAACTGAAGTTATTGAGCCATATCACGACGGACAAAGGCAACGTGGACGAATTCGGCGATCGCCTTCTAACCAACGATTGCATCTTTTGACCACTGGAGCCACTTAAATCTGTCGATTGGTAAGTGTTTGTTTGGCATTAAATGTGGGTGGAGGGAAAGGCTGGATGCAAATATAGCTACAAATGTACATACAGCTAGCCTAAATAGCATGTTAGCATCGATTAGCTGGCAGTCATGCCGTGATCAAATTTGTCTGATTAGCACATAAGTCAATAACATCAACAAAACTCACCTTTGTGATTTTGTTGACTTTATCGTTCAAAATGCATCTGCTTTGAGTGTCGCAGGATATCCAAACGAGGGACTTTCGTATCTTTTGACACTGGTGCAACTTGAATCCGTCGATTGGTATGTGTTTGTTTGGCATTAAATGTGGGTGGAGGGAAAGGCCGGATGCAAATATAGCTACAAATGAGGCATATTGATGCAATATGTACATACAGCTAGCCTAAATAGCATGTTAGCATCGATTAGCATGCCGCGCTAATCGACGCACACTCCACGTAAGTCAACTTGAATCCGTCCCTGATCGTGTTGTTACACCCTCCGACAACACACCGACGAGGCATGATGTCTCCAAGGTACGGAAAGCAGTCGAAAAAACGCAAAATAACAGAGCTGATTTGACTTGGTGTGTGTAATGTGTTTGAGAAAATGGCGGATTGCTTCCCGTTGTAACGTCACGGGTGAGAGGTCATCGCTCCGACAGCGAACAATTGAAAGGCGTTTCAATCGCCAAATTCCCCCTTTTAGAGTTCGAAAACAGGTTAAAAAAACATAAGGTCTTTTTTCTGCAACATCAAGGTATATATTGACGCTTACATAGGTCTGGTGATAATGTTTCCCTTTAACTGATCTTGTGATGATCTTGGTTAACCGTTTGATGTTCTGGACATTTGCAGTCATGGCGTGCGGGAGGCCCCAGGGGACTTCTGTTTACAAAGTGGCCGAGTACGCCAGGCGCTTCGGCGTGCCTGTCATCGCAGATGGCGGCATTCAGACAGTGGGTCACGTAGTGAAGGCGCTGTCGCTTGGAGCGTCCACTGGTAAGACCTTCCTTTATTCTTCACCAAATGTTGAGCTGATTATCTCATCTGGCGTTGTAGTGATGATGGGCTCGTTGTTGGCGGCGACCACCGAGGCTCCCGGCGAGTACTTCTTTTCTGACGGTGTGCGGCTAAAGAAATACCGTGGCATGGGCTCCCTGGATGCTATGGAGAAGAGCACCAGCAGCCAGAAACGCTACTTTAGGTGCGGAAAGGCTACATTTCAAGCACCGCTGTTTTCGTAAACGTAGTTGTGACGGATGTGTTTCTCCTACAGCGAGGGTGACAAGGTGAAGGTGGCCCAGGGAGTATCGGGCTCGGTGCAGGACAAAGGCTCCATCCACAAGTTTGCACCGTACCTCATAGCTGGCATTCAACATGGCTGCCAAGACATCGGAGCCAAGAGTCTGTCTGTCCTGCGGTAAGGAGAACCAAATGCTTTCTTTAAGCGATAAAACCGATAACGTCTTTGACTGATACGTTTTGTCGTCAGTTCCATGATGTACTCTGGCGAGCTCAAGTTTGAGAAGCGAACTACTTCTGCACAAGTGGAGGGAGGCGTTCACGGACTCCACTCGTAAGTTTACACTTTATTTTCCCTATTGTTGTTGCTGTTATCAAAAAAATGTCAATTATTAATGCTATTATATTTATCTACTATGAAACTAAATATTTCCTCTGATACAGTGGTTCTCAAATGGGGTACTCGAAGGCACTTTTTTTTTAGCTGTAAAAAACTTGCAACTTGTTCAATGGTGATGGTCAATCAATACAGTACAGCAAATTAGATCTGTTATCTTAATTTATGCTTGAAAATGCTTAATTTAACCCTTGAATTTTGGTAAGATATTCATATTTTTTCACTAATAGGCCAGAGTAAAATGTGAAACACAGAAAATTCATGGTTGAGTTTAAATATATTTAGAAAAACCGGGATTGCGTGAAGCCGCAAATCTTGAAGCACAAAGTGGCCATGGACGACTGTACCCTGAAAAATGGTTGAGAACCACTGCTCTAACAAATAATCTATGACATCTTTAGTAGACTAACAGCAAACTAACACAATAGCCCCTTTTCCACCAACATTTATGACCAAGAACAAGAAATGTGCTGATCGATCGGCCACTAATGAGTATCAGCCGATTTTTGTAAAAATGTATGTAATTGCTATTGGAGATTAATGTCTTTTTAATGCCAATCACAAACACCGATCTTCTCTGGCTAATACTTTTTTTTGGACTAGCGGCCAGCAGCTATATGTTTTTCCATACAGTGTGGAGCCACTTCCCCTAGGATAGTAATTTTCACCTCCATTACAGCAAATGAACTGCCTTTCTTAGTATCTAAAGATCCTTATTATTATCATCATCAATGGAAGATGAGGCTAAACATATTACATACTGAAACAGAGCCAGGGGCAGGCATGCTAATAGCTAAGATAACCGCTAAGCTAGCTTTAAACAACAGAACAAACAAGTGCTTAGTAAAGTTTAAGGTGTATAAATGGAAGCACATTACAGCAGAAAGTAAGCAAATATTAACATGAAATTTACAAGTAGATTAATAAGAGTTAAAGAGAACATTTGTTGGTGTGTCAGCATTGTCACAAGTCAGTACACAACATGTAAAAAGGCAGGATCGATCCATTAATTGGTGGTGTCAATACCAACGGTAATACATGATCGATACTAGAGTGATTAAAACAATATTTTAATTTTCTCAACTTTTTGAATTTTTTTTTTGTTAATGTTTACAAATTCAGAGTATATAATTCCCTGTGTACAGGGATATGAAGCTAAATCAGAGTAAAAAAAACTGTTGAAAAAAATTATTTTGAAACCAAAAGTTCAGGATTTGGTGTTGAATTTTGACAAATACATCAAATAAAAAGTCGTGAACACATTTTTTATAGTTTTAATATAATTTTGATTCACACTTAAAATTCTTTTGAACAAAGTTTTTATTTTCATTTTTCATTTTCATATATTTTGATATTTGAGCTTGTATTTTTTTCAAAATCAGATTTTATTTTTTACGGTTTGAATTTAAATTTTTTGTTGGATTCAAATCCTTTTTTTTCAATTTCAAATCTTGTTTTTTCAAATTCAGAAATTTGACCCTTTACATAGAGCGCGTGCGAGGAGCGTGGCATCATGACAAACCAATCAGCAAACGGATAAGGCGCGTCCTCTATCACGATGCTTTCATGGAATTTATAAATAAATATATAGTCAACACTGAAAAGAAAATTAATTTAAAAGAATTTTAGGGGCAATCAAAACTATATTCGACCAGAAAAACGTTTTTGTTCACTTGTAGTTATTTGGAATACACTGGTGTGTTTTTCAAAAGTCAACATCAAAACTTGAGCCTTGTCTTTCAAAGTTATTTTCTAGTACAAAACTTTTGACCCTGATTTAGCTCCACTCAGAAAGACTTTGAAGACAAAAACCAAAGAGTTTAAATGAGTAGCAGAGAGTAGTTTTTACCTATTGCTTTGTTATTGTGTACAATTGACTGTCTTGATTAAAAAACAGTATGTAATGAAAGAAAATAAGGGAGGAGTTTTAAATAATGTGTTATTATAAGGCTGTCCTTAGTATTCACCATAAATAAATAGAAAAAATGCAATCAATACATATGGTCAATATTGGTATCGGCAGATCTTACTCCTGGACAATTGGTATCAGAATTGGCTGATCGGAAAATCCATAACTTTTGTACCCATCTGAATGGTTGATTGGCAACACTAAATTGGCCCTAGTGTGTGAATGTGAGTGTGAATGATGTCTGTCTATCTGTGTTGGCCCTGCGATGAGGTGGCGACTTGTCCAGGGTGTACCCTGCCTTCCGCCCGATTGTAGCTGAGATAGGCGCCAGCGCCCCCCGCGACCCCGAAAGGGAATAAGCGGTAGAAAATAGATGGATGGATGAAATAATTCCTGGTAATATGAATAAATCTCAGGTCTCAATAGAAAAACAGCAAGTGTTTTCTTTAAATCCACCTTAGGGAAAGTTTGGACTTTTTTATTTTTTTACATTGGTCATTTTGGCAGAAAAACAGTCAGGTTTTTAAAAATCCAGGTAAATGAGAATAGTTCCTGCGATGGAAAGGGGGCTTTTAACAATTTGTAATTGCAAAACTGCATGCACTCCAGTAAGCTAACTGTTAAACACAATAGACTGCAACCCAAATTCTGCATGATAGCTAACTATTAAATACAATAAAATGCAAACCTAATTGTCTTCCCTTGCATCTCACCTCGACAGTTACGAGAAGCGACTTTACTGAGGATCAGCGCTCGACTCGACCCTATTTAAAAGTGACCAAACGTTTACCCGCTACACCTGCGACCACACACCTGTGCATTCACCAAGTTCGACAGACGCTCCCTACGGGCTTCAGACCACACTCAATGTTTGGGCACTTTGCATTTGAGAAGCGGAGCATCAGGGTTTCCCAATCACACGCACACACACACAAGCTACTTTTCGACACGAACGTAGCGGTGCACATTAGTGTGTAATATTGTGACTCTTGAGGTACGACATCTTGTTTACTTTGGACCCCAGCCTCCCTGACGCCGCCTACAATCAGCAGAACCACCTCCAGTGTCCCAACTCACTTAAACGCATCGATGGCACCAAAAACTGAAAATCAGGTATGTTTCCACAAGTGGCGACTTCTTTATATGAAAAAGGTATATAGTCTTAAGCGAGGGATGCTTTGCATTGAGCTTGAAGGGTTTTGATATGCATGTTTTTTTTTTTCACGGGCCAAACACGGCTGTATTTTTATTCGGCTTTGTTGTAAATGCATACGTACTGCCAAGTGTATTTATACTCTTCTTTTTGTAACCTCAATACCAAATTTAGCGGCTGTCACCTACCTTGTATTCCGCTCATTACCGCGTTTAGCTTGGTTGTTCTTTTTAGTAAATTGCTTTTACCTGACAAATGCCTTGACTCGTGGACGGGTGAACTTTTGCTGTTCGTCTTGGTTACAAAAAAAAAATAGTCGCTGTTTTGCGTTTAGCCAACATTCCACCAGTTTCATACTGGACATGGCCTTTTTGTTAGGCTCACTTCGCGACCTTGCTAAAATACTTATGCTCGATTAACACGGGAAAACAATGTGCTTCTGTTCACATGTGAAGACGTACCCATTATAGAGAATTTTTAAGCATCAGCTGTTGAGCCCAGAACTGAGACTATCTTTATTATCCAGTATTTTTTGGGAGAATATCTTGACAATACATGTTTACTCTGCAAGGAGAAATTTATTTTCCTGTTCAGTTTAGTGAATCTTGAATAAAGAACTCAAAATATACAGTTGTCTGCTGTCATATTATTCAACATACTCCAAAATACTATGATTATAATAAACCACTTGTTATCAAATCAACTTTATTAATAAACAATTTGTGTGAATCTTAGGTATGTATGTATATCGTCGAGTATAAGTTCGTAAGCATCAGTTCATAAATAAACATTTAAGACTTGCAGGAAGTTGACAGCAGAGGGTGCTGCTGCTGCTGCACAAAGTCTTGCTCCAGAGGTTTTGCTGAGGTTAAAATGAGCTTCAGTAGTACAGTATAAGTGCAAAAGTAATATGTATTTGTGTTTAAATGTAATCAAAACATTTACTGTATATAAATACTGTATATAAATGAGCTGTGCGATTAAAATTGAAACTAACACATTACAGGAGGAAAATTTGTCAAATTTACAAATGTCATTACTGTACATTATTGGCACTTCAAACCGTCGTAGACATACACCAATGACTAATAACCTTGTTTGGGCGGCTTTTGCCACCAGGCACCTGTGAAGCTGGCGTCCTGTCTTTGCTTAAGAACAGACCATTACAAATCGATGGTCTCGCTGCAGATACTGTGCGCGTCAATCTGTCTGCAAACGCTCATGAACTCCTCCTGCACCGATCGGTCCGCCTCAGACGACATGTCTAGGTCCAGGCTCTCCTGTGAGGCGGCGCCCAGTGTTTGATAATGTCTCTGGGGGTCCCCCTGCTGGAGTAGCTGCCGAGCATGAGTCTTTGGGCTTGGACAGAGCACCAGTGATGAATCCCCGATGGACGCTCGGTACGGGGAGCTGGAGGAAGAGCTCCCCCTCCAGTGCTCTGGAGATGAGCAGCTAGAAGACGACGGGGATGGAGATGGAGGTGCGCCGACTACAACGTCTTGAGATTTATTGTGCACTTTGGAGGTTATGTCAGTGCAAGATGAAGTCCGATAAAGACTAGGATCGCAGAGGCTGGGAGTAGCAAAGCTGTTGTTGGATAGGTCGCGGCTCTCATTAGGCCTTGCCGTGCTAAAGAGGCTCATGGGAAAGAGAGCTTCGCTGAAGAGGGCTTCATCTATGCTGCGGCGTAGGTTGATGGGCGACGGTGGCCTCAGGTCTGTGGTGGAATCGCTTGTGAAGGACGATGCACCTGAAGGATCACCACCACCTCCATTGGCAAGTTTATGTGAGCCCTTCAGGTCCAAATCTACATCAATATCTCTGTAGGCCAAAGCCCGGTTGCTGTGGTACAGGAAGTCTAGCCCGTTCAGACTGCTAGTAAGCCTGTCATCCATTAGCGTATAAAGAGGGAGGCTTTCTGTCTCCCCAAGTCCGACATCAACAATGGCAAGCTTTTCCTGGTGACTCAAGCTCCACTGGTAGCTCCCAGGCAGGATAGGCGCTTTGGATGCCAGAAGTTCTGTCCAACAGCTTCCGGCAGACGGGATCTGGTCAGAGCAGTAGACTGGTTGTGCCACCACCAGAGCCAAGGTAAGGCAAACACCCAGTTCACAGAGTCTGCAGCTAAACTGAAAAGCCCACCAACACCATGGGTGGAAGACTTTTTCTCCCCCAGCGACACCTAGAGCGTTGAGCATCGCATACAGCTGTAGGCCTGCGCAGGCTAAACAAAATAGTGCTGAAAGACACACTGTTACGGCCGCACGATCCCAGTCTCGGCTCTCTGCAAAGGGACATCTGTTGTATCTCTCAGCAGGGGTTGGAGATGTGTTGTTCAGGTGGTAGATGTGCTTGGAATCTGCTCGCACGTAGACGTAGAACACGAAATAGGCAGCGGATAGGAAAGTGGCGAGGACAACGAATGCTCCACGGGAGATGAGTGCAAGGAAGAGGCAGAGTGGAGGTTTCTGCCGGTAGAATTTTTGTAAAGTCACTGGACCGAATGCAGCAGCAAAGTGCAGGGCAACCAAGCACGCTAGGAAACATGGTCTCTGGAAGGCCGAGTAGGACAGCTGCATCCTAGAGCGCATGGAAAGCAGAAGGAAAACCAAGCCGAAAGCTGCCGTCAGGCAGGGAAAAGGCGCCTCGTAGAGCACCAGTAAGGCTTTGCCGGAGGGCAAGCGGTCCTGGTGGCCATACGCGTCGTACAGGAGTGTGAAAGATCTAGTACACCCTGCGGCAAGTAGAAACAGGCTAATTAGAGCAAAGTAGCCACAGCCAGAGGGACAGCGCAAAGGCAGACAGAGCAAGTTTAGCGCTGAGGCCAGCGTTAGCATCGCAAAGACGCAGCCGGCGCCATAAACGTGTGCCTCCCAGGCCAGTCCCCAGGCTGCCATGGCACTGTTCCAGTCCGTGTACAGCGGAACCAACATGAGAGGAGGCGAGAACACCGAAAGGCTGTTTGACTGGTTTGTGGCTGTGCTGTTTTCGGCCTTCATGATTGACAATGATGTAGGTGTCCAGTCGTCAGAGATGTTGCAGGCCTCAGATTGTTCTTTGTTGCAGTCTGGAAGTAAAGTTCCTTGTAGGGTTGACATCCAGTCTGCTGTTGTCTGGAGATTTTGTGGACTTTGTGTTGCTGTGCCTGAAAAGCAGGGAACAGAAGGACTTGTGAACCAGTGAAAGCATTGTGACTTAAGTTGGGCATCCATGGGAAGGGTCTTACTTTCCGATTCTCCCAAATTTTTAAACGTTTGTTCCTATTTCTGATGTTTAGTCCGCCGATTGGAAGAAACCGCTGTCACAGGCGGAGAGGCCAGCTAGCATTATCTCCATACACCATGTGTTACCGCTCCCCTAACTCTGTAATCCTTCATTGCGGTTATTAAACTACATTTTTTTCAAGTAACATTATCGCAAGAGGACTGTAGGACAAGTTTAAATGTGTACACATAGGAAAATAAAGCAGGAGCGGGCAAGCCAATTGCTAAGCTAACCGCTAAACTCGCTTAATACAACAAGAAATAAGTTGGTACTTGGAGAGCCAAGTGTTTTTGAGGTGGTGATCTAGTAGGAGGATAATATAACAGGTGTTTAGCAGCCACTGGCAGGCATACAAGTAAGGGGAATAAGAATCAATCCATAAATCAGTAGTGTTGATACCAAGGGTAGTATCAGTATATGATCTATACAAGAGTGATTAGAGTGAATTATATTATTTTCTCAGAATCTTTTATTTAAATCGTTTTTGATGTTTACACATTTAGGGCACCAAGAGGACTTTCATGGTCAAATCCAAAAGATTTCAATGAGTTCTCTCTAGACATTCAATAGATCGCATTTGGACCGTTTGGTTTGTCGTAAAAGACGTTTCGCCTCATTCATGTAGGCTTCATCAGATCGTGCTTGTAGACTTAGACTGGTCAGATCTAATCTAATTTAGACTAGCTAGACCAGTTCTGACCAATCTGTGATGAGAGAAGAAACGTCTTCTAAGACAAACCAAACAGTCCAGTTGCTCTCGATTGAATGCCCTGAGATGACAATAACCTGGAAGAATGAGAATATTTATTGACAGATTTCAATTAACTGTTTTTCTCAATTGTATGTAATAAAATAATTAAAGGAACTATGTTGGGATTTTGTGTTGATATTGTTACATAATCAATAAATAAATGGATAACTGAAAAAATGTACATTTAATACATGTGATAGATATCGGTTCAACTCACTCACGGATGATCGGAATATGCAGGACAAAATCCTGATGGAAACATCACTATCTACATAAACAACAGAATGTTGTCACTTTTGTGAAAGTGTTCCATTGTGGCTTTAAACGTAATAACATTTACATTAAAGTTCAAAGGATCAATATTTATATACTGCTTGAAAATAGCCCTGTGAGAAATTCACAGTAATGTTTTTGACTTGGCCTCTTTAAAAACAAATGGAATGGAAGATCATTGGGAACTGTAACCCAAACGCGAAACAGGATTTGTCCAATTCCGAATGATGCTCGGCACTAATTGTGACAAAGCTTGCTTGAATTGAATGTGATTTGGATTTTGTTGCACATGTTCTAGTTATTTGATGGAAATGTGCTTTACTCGATAATGTGACATAGTTGGACCACTACGAGAGTATTTCTGGGATCTCTCCGCAAACGAGGTAGCAGGCGATGCATTGCCTAATTGTGTCGCACGTGCGCAAACTCATCAGTCTTTCTGCTGCTGGCTAATCCCAGACTGCATTAAAAAAACAGACTTAGTAATTGTCCCCAGAAAAACAGAATAACAACCCTCCCACTGTGCTGGTTTAGTGTTTTCCGTGTAAAATGTTTCTAAAAAAAAAAAAAGAGCTTCAGGCAGACAGGAAACGCATGGAGAATACATTAGTACGCCCCAGACTGACCTGCAAATTGATTGGTGCTGGTTGTCTGATGTTTTTAAGCATGTGGTTTCACACCTCTTTATGGCTTGTATTCAGATTTTCCCCACAACCCACTTTTTCCTGGTCTCTTAGTCCCCTTTTTTTGTTTTTTATGCCATTAAGTACAGTGGGGCAAAAAAGTATTTAGTCAGCCACCGATTGTGCAAGTTCTCCCACTTAAAATGATGACAGATGTCTGTAATTTTCATAATAGGTACACTTCAACTGTGAGAGACAGAATGTGAAAAAAAATCCAGGAATTCACATTATAGGAGTTTTAAATAATTTATTTGTAAATTATGGTGGAAAATAAGTATTTGGTCAACCATTCAAAGCTCTCACTGGTGGAAGGAGGTTTTGGATCAAAATCTCACGATACATGGCCCCATTCATTCTTTCCTTAACACGGATCAATCGTCCTGTCCCCTTAGCAGAAAAACAGCCCCAAAGCATGATGTTTCCACCCCCATGCTTCACAGTAGGTGTGGTGTTCTTGGGATGCAACTCAGTATTCTTCTTCCTCCAAACACGACGAGGTGAGTTTATACCAAAAAGTTCTATTTTGGTTTCATCTGACCACATGACATTCTTCCAATCCTCTGCTGTATCATCCATGTATCCATTTTGGTATAAACTCACCTCGTCGTGTTTGGAGGAAGAAGAATACTGAGTTGCATCCCAAGAACACCACACCTACTGTGAAGCATGGGGGTGGAAACATCATGCTTTGGGGCTGTTTTTCTGCTAAGGGGACAGGATGATTGATCCGTGTTAAGGAAAGAATGAATGGGGCCATGTATCGTGAGATTTTGAGCCAAAACCTCCTTCCATCAGTGAGAGCTTTGAATGGTTGACCAAATACTTATTTTCCACCATAATTTACAAGTAAATTCTTTAAAATTCCTACAATGTGAATTCCTGGATTTTTTTTTCACATTCTGTCTCTCACAGTTGAAGTGTACTTATGATAAAAATCATCATTTTAAGTGGGAGAACTTGCACAATCGATGGCTGACTAAATACTTTTTTGCCCCACTGTGGATATATATATATATATATATATTTTTTTTTTCAAGCCGTAACCCATCTCCTACAAATGAGAACGGCCCTCCCCGTCATGTTTAGCCCTGGGCAGGAGAAGTGCCAAGCCTGCTGCTTACTGTTCCACAATGACCGAGCACTTTCACATGGCGTTAGACTGTCGCTTCCTCTAAGCCTCTGGAACATTGCAGCGGGCTGCAATGACAGTGGGAGTAAATATGACACCCTAACCAAGCAGCATCTCAGCAGTTTATGAGATTGAAAACATGTTGTTGCTACTGTGTGTCTTCTGTAATGTTTGTCTGATCTTGAATGGGATTGTGCTGAAAATGTTAATTTCCCCCTCAGGGATTATTAAAGTATTTCTGATTCTGATGATGTCATCCTGCCAAACGAGGCATTGACAGTAGGGGAGGTGAGACTCCAGTGTAAAACAAACAAGCAGAGCGGGTGCGGCTCTTTGTCAGCGTCCGTCCGTTTGTTTGCTTTCCAGGGCGATAGCGATGCCAATCTGGGGACGGTGAAGTTATTTTCCACCCCTGTTTGGACCGGGTTTGGGTGGAGCATGACACTATTTGGGAATTAAGGTCATGCTGCCTAACACAATCCTGTGGTAGCACAGCTTGGTGGCAGAAAAGTCTCATTTGACTTTTTTTTTTTTTTTATCTTTAGGTGACTTCATCATCCCAATGCACCTGCCATGGTTCCTCAGGGTAATGATACCATCCTTACTCCATTTGTTTACGTGGCCACAGCCAGGGCACCTTCACACCTTCGACTTTAGTTCCGCTGCTGGCAAGTGACACATTTAAAAGATCTATTTTAGAAAAATCACTTTATTCTATTCCGGGCTAAGGAGATGTGGGTTACAGATGCTCCTGTGAACTGGGCCACTTATTTCACCAGAGATTGTACTGATGCAAAAACACTCATCAAAGAACCTTTACATCAGTGGTTCTCAAACTGGGGGCTTCACGGTGGAAGAGGGGTTAGTGCGTCTGCCTCACAATACGAAGTTCCTGCAGTCCTGGGTTCAAATCCAGGCTCGGGATCTTTCTGTGTGGAGTTTGCATGTTCTCCCCGTGAATGCGTGGGTTCCCTCCGGGTACTCCGGCTTCCTCCCACTTCCAAAGACATGCACCTGGGGATAGGTTGATTGGCAACACTAAATTGGCCCTAGTGTGTGAATGTTGTCTGTCTATCTGTGTTGGCCCTGCGATGAGGTGGCGACTTGTCCTGGGTGTACCCCGCCTTCTGCCCGATTGTAGCTGAGATAGGCGCCAGCGCCCCCCGCAACCCCAAAAGGGAATAAGCGGTAGAAAATGGATGGATGGAGGGTTCTCAAACTGTCTAATGCAGGGGTCTCAAACTCAATACACCTGGGGGCCACTGGATGCAGTCTGGGGGAGGCTGGGCCGCAAAAAAAGATTTCTTAAAAAAAAAATTGCATATTTCTCAGCATGTCTAGTTGTATAACAGGCATGTGATTTTTCCGTCTAAAGTCCGAATTCCGTCTTTTTTAATCTCGGGGGAAGAAAAGAAAGTTATATTCTGTTTTTCCGTTTTTTTTTTCCGACCTTAAGTCAAGATTCGCTTACTTGCCGATTCGTCTTTTGTAATCGAGATGTAGCTTAAATTACGCCGTAGTTGATTGGTCGATATGTTTCTTGTGACCACAGGACATCTGTTAGGAATGATGACGTTTTTCCGCCATTTTCCAAATGTAAACGATGTCGGTTCTCGAGAGAAAGGACGCTTCACGAGTAAAAGAAATTGATAAACATGTCAAAAATAAGTTTCGATGGGACTGGATGGGCAAGGGAAATCACTGATACTGTTGGGAAGAAGGAAGTTACGACTTTGTTTGGCGATTTTATTCGGAAAATCCATCGTCCCGGAAAAGTTTTGTGCACGTGGTGTCATGATAATATTGACTATGGATCACCAGGTTTCAAGGCTTTGGAAGTACATGCGAAACGCCAAAAACATATGAAACAACTTGAAGCAAGGAAAATAAACTTTTCACTAGCTGGTACTTTTGGATGTCAACCGAAAGTTAGCAAACCTTTGTTTACATTGACAACTGCCGTAGACATCGAGAGGAAAGATCCACCCAAACAACCCACTTCAGTTGCAGACAGGGTAGTTAATAATGAGGTAAGCTAAAAAATATTTACTTGCGAAATACGCATGTTTGTTTTAAATTTTAACCAACTATTGCTTTGCGAAATATAAATGGGTTTTTCTAAAAATAAAAATCCACGTGAAAATATATTATGAAATTACAGAAATTCAAATAGTCCCATTATTGATTCCAGTTAATTTATTTGAAATAAATTAGCATATAATACTATTTTGTAATATTAAGTTCTTATGTAGTCTCTTGAAACAATATTGTCAGTGGTGTAACAATCTTGAAGGTAAATATTTTTACACTTGTTTCATGCAATATGTCAGTGTCCTCACATTATTTCCTATTTTCAAATATGAGTAAACAATACTAAAACATGTTTAATTCTTTTCATAAATGTACATCGTATTTTGGCGAAATGACGGAAATGTTTACATTTGGTATTTTGTTATATTGAAATCCAAAAAAGAAGCTAGAAAGGAGAAGGTCAGTGACTTCACTATAAAAGTGGGTGACATTGTTATCACCAGGAAGGATGAGATCACCTACCTAGGTTCCATTCTAGAGGCTAATCTTTCCTGTGATAAAATGGCAACCAAGGTGATCAAAAAGGTCAACCAAAGAACGAGATTCCTCTACAGAATCTCCTCTCTGGTCAACAAAAGCACCTTGAGGATTCTAGCGGGAACTCTCATTCAACCCTTCTTCGATTACGCTTGCACCTCCTGGTACCCCAGCACCTCCAAAACCCTCAAATCTAGACTCCAAACATCCCAGAATAAACTAATCCGGTTACTTTTAGACCTCCACCCCAGATCACACCTCAATCCAACCCACTTCTCCAAAGTGGGCTGGCTCAGGGTGGAGGACAGAGTAAAACAACTTGCACTGAGCCTAGTCTATAAAATCCGCTACACCTCCTTGATACCGAAGTACATGTCAAATTACTTCCTTAACGTAAATGACCGCCATAACCACAACACCAGGGGGAGCTCCACAAACCACGTTAAACCCAGATTTTGATCTAACAAAGGTCTTAACTCATTCTCTTTCTATGCCACATCAATGTGGAATGCACTCCCAACAGGTGTAAAAGTAAGTGCATCTCTATATTCCTTCAAAACCGCTCTAAAACAACACCTCCAGGCTACTTCAACACTTTACTAATACCCTCCTCCATTCACATCCCATCTCCCCGGATTATAAACAAATCAAATGTACTTCTAATGTATATACTTGTTCTTATGCTATGTGAACTCACTATGTTCTCTGCTGGCTGTACATATCCTACTAAATAAGACCTACACTGTTTCAATGTCCACATTTCTCTGTTGATGCAATTGTTGATGACTGAAGTTCTGATATCAACCAAAGCTCCTCATCCCACCCCCCGGATTGTAAATAATGTAAATAATTCAATGTACATACTATGATGATTAACTTGTGTGATGACTGTATTATGTTGATAGTATATATTTGTACCATGAATTGATTAACGTGGACCCCGACTTAAACAAGTTGAAAAACTTATTGGGGTGTTACCATTTAGTGGTCAATTGTACGGAATATGTACTGTACTGTGCAATCTACTAATAAAAGTATCAATCAATCAATCAAAAGACCAAAAGGAAAATGCAAGCTGCTCAGAAATTTGCAAGGAAAGGTCATATTAGGGCTCTCCGAGCAAGTAAGTGTGTGAAGTGAACTAAAGTAATGTGTTAATACTGTAAATAAACTGTAGATAATAATACCGATCAATGTGACACCTGTGGATGTGAAATGAACACAAGATGTAAATATTAGTGACTAAATACTGTTGGGACTGAACCATATACAGTGATTCATTAGGATAATTGGGGTATGTATGTTCTATTAATGATGTTTTCATGTCTTTAAACACTAAAATCCATCCATCCATCCATCATCTTCCGCTTATCCGAGGTCGGGTCGCGGGGGCAGCAGCCTAAGCAGGGAAGCCCAGACTTCCCTCTCCCCAGCCACTTCGTCTAGCTCTTCCCGGGGGATCCCGAGGCGTTCCCAGGCCAGCCGGGAGACATAGTCTTCCCAACGTGTCCTGGGTCTTCCCCGTGGCCTCCTACCAGCTGGACGTGCCCTAAACACATCCCTAGGGAGGCGTTCGGGTGGCATCCTGACCAGATGCCCGAACCACCTCATCTGGCTCCTCTCGATGTGAAGGAGCAGCGGCTTTACGTTGAGTTCCTCCCGGATGGCAGAGCTTCTCACCCTATCTCTAAGGGAGAGCCCCGCCACACGGCGGAGGAAACTCATTTCGGCCGCTTGTACCCGTGATCTTATCCTTTCGGTCATGACCCAAAGCTCATGACCATAGGTAAGGATGGGAACGTAGATCGACCGGTAAATTGAGAGCTTTGCCTTCCGGCTCAGCTCCTTCTTCACCACAACGGATCGATACAACGTCCGCATTACTGAAGACGCCGCACCGATCCGCCTGTCGATCTCACGATCCACTCTTCCCCCACTCGTGAACAAGACTCCTAGGTACTTGAACTCCTCCACTGCCCCAAGTGGAGGAGTTAAACACTAAAATATTTTCTTCAAATGGTACTGTCTTTGTTAATTTTAGCATGTCCCCCAGACCACCGGAAATTTTTTCAGTCTTTTTCATGGTGGTCAAATCACATGTCTGGTATGATTACGTTTCAAATTGTATCCTTTTGTGCACCGTAACTTTCTCTGTGCAAATAAGACACGAGTGCCCCTGTGCTCAACAAAGAAATATTTAAATATTCCTGAAGGAATCAATAAAGTACTATCTATTGCATCTCCCACTTTTCCTGGAATTGTCTTTACTCATCACGAAGCTTTCTCTTCACTGCAGGCTTTGAAAAAGACATGTTTGGAGTTGTGGAATATATTTGTATTTAGCCGACGCACGGAGAATAATGTTATTCCGCAATGTGTGTCGTTCCCCTTTTCCTCCCTACAGCAACACGGCGGTCGGCGAAAATTAGACAGGAAAGTACCGGGATAGTGAGCGCAAAAAAGCGACGGCTCCTGGAGTGTTATCCGGCGTCATATAGAAATATATGTAGTGTTCATCATGTGAGGCAATGCAAATTTAAACAATAAAAAAAATAACGGTTTGAATTGGTCCAAGTTATCGGGGACTGTTATTACTGACGGACAGGTGTCGAGGTCTGACTGCAGCCAGGCACGTAAGAAAACCCTCGCCTCCATGGCAACGTCTCTGTCGCTTTCACTCATTTGCCGCTTTTCCGCTAATGCAGGGGTAGGCAACCCAGAACGTTGAAAGCGCCTTTTTGGACCAAAATAACAATGCTGTCAAACACCATTCATATAAAACTCACGGGCCGCCCTAACATTAAACTTTTATATTAAGATGGAGGCCGCAAAACCGTGGGCCGCGTGCCTGAGATCCCTGGTCTAATGGTACACAGGTTCCATCTAGTGGTACGCCAAAGAATACCTTAATTAAATATTCAAACACAGTGTTACTGCTCAAACTGTGTTTAATGTTGTAGTGGACAAAAAATATTTAATATACTTGTTAAATAAAACTTCTGCCTTGTTTTTAACGAATAATTAGGCCTACTACGCTACTGTAGAACAGGGGTTAGTGCGTGTTCCTCAAAGTAAAAAAGATTTGGGTTCGATCCCACATTTGTTCACCCTCGCTTCGTCTCTCTCCTGGCACCTCTTCTCACCATCAAAACAAAATAAGGTACTATGCGTGTATTCGCAAAGATAAAAACACTGTGTGTGATCATTGGCCCAGTTTCCCGTTCACAGAATACATAAAACCAGGACTAAAACAATCTGGTTTAAATTCATCAACACTAATCCAGTTGCCCACTGAAATGTCACAAAATTTTCAGATTAACTAGTTCCTGATGAAGCAGCACTGCGGGTTAGTGCGTCTGCCTCACAATATGAAGGTCCTTGGTTTGATCCTGCGCTCAGAATCTTTCTGTGTGGAGTTTGCATGTCCTCCCTGCGACTGCGTGGGTTCCCTCCGGGTACTCCAGCTTCCTCCCACCTCCAAAGACATGCATCTGGGGATAGGTTGATTGGCAACACTAAATTGGCCCCAGTGTGTGAATGTGAGTGTGAATGTTGTCTGTCGGTCTTTGTTGGCACTGTTATGAGGTGGCGACTTGTCCAGGGTGTACACCGCCTTCCGCCCGAGTGCAGCTGGGATAAGCTCCAGCACCTCTTGTGACTCCGAAAAGGACAAGCGGTCGAAAATGGATTGATGGGTACTTGTTGAATAAAACCTTTGCCTAGTTTTTAATCAATATTTAGGCCTACTACGCTACTGTATTTTAATGTTGGTCAGTATGGTGGCACTTGGAGAGCCAAGTGTTTTCTGAGGTGGTACTTGGTGAAAAAAGGTTGCTCTAAATCAGGGGTCGGGAACCTTTTTGGCTGAGAGAGCCATACAAGCCAAATATTTTAAAAAGTATTTCCGTGAGAGCCGTACAACTTTTTTTTTTTTTTAATTTATTTTTGTTTTTAACACTGAATACAACTATATGCGTGCATTTTAAGAAAGACCAACATTTTTTGAGTATAATAAGTCTCTTTATTCTTTTTAATAACATTGTTATTCTGAGGCTAGCCAAAAATAAATAAAATACTTACCATTAAGGCGACTTCTTGAACAGGTGCGGTAGGAACCGGATGGATAGATGAAAATGCATGAGAATGTTTTATATTTTGAACGTTATTTTTGATACTGTGATTACCAGCGGATTTATTCATTACTTATCGTGTTAAGCAATGTCAGCTAAAATTTATCTGAGAGCCAGATGCAGTCATCAAAAGAGCCACATCTGGCTCTAGGGCCATAGGTTCCCTTCCCCTGCTCTAAATGATCAAATCACTCACGCACTCCTGTCATATAGAGGATCTTCGACAAGCACATTTGCAGTAGGCACTAAAACAAAAAAGGATTTCGTGACATGAAGGATGTTCAACTAAAAACAAATAATGTGTAACGCAGCAGCAACAATAATTATGCAAGTCAAAGATTGTTGTATGACGAGATCAACTGTTTAGTAGAACAATGTTTTTCAAGTATCTTCTATAAAGGTCTGTGTATGTTTTGGCCATTGAATTTTATTTTCTTAAATGGAAATTGAAAAACAAAACACTGTTTTATTTTAATTGAGTTTTAAAAAGCAATAGCTATAAAAAAAAATAAATAAAAGAACAGTTGATATTCATTTTATAATTCATAAAAGAAAAATGAAGATCCCCATTGAACAGAAACAAAAAGAAATATGACCAAAACAGATGTTTTTTTTTTAGTCTGACACTAGAGGTTTTTATTTTCAAAGTAAAAGCGGGGAGACTACAGTACCAGTATGTCTGTCTAAAGCAGGGGCGCTCACACTTTTTCTGCAGGTGAGCTACTTTTCAATTGACCAAGTCGAGGAGATCTACCTCATTCCTATTTATAATTTATATTTATTTATTTATGAAAGAGACATTTTTGTTAACAAGTTAATGGTGTTTAATGATAATACAAGCATGTTTAACACACATAGATTCCTTTCTTTCATGAAGACAAGAATATAAGTTGGTGTATTTGATTCTGATGACTTGCATTGATTGGAATTAGTGGTGTTGATAATGTCCGCATTTTCAAATGGAGGGAAAAAAAAGTCCTCCTTTCTGTCCAATACCACATGAAAGTGGTTGGATTTGGCATCTCATTTGTCCAACTTGCATACTCGTTTTTAAACACTTTGTTATGAGAGTAGCATATGTGTGTGGCCCTTTAATGTCTGGCAGCAGGTGAGTGACGTCAGTGAGTGTGCGGGTGGGCAAGCAAGTGAGAAAGCGGGGGAGAAATACATTGGCATCAAACTCCGTAGCTTGCTAGCTTGTGCACGCTAGCTTTCTGAGACTCTTATTTTGTTAGCACAGGCAGGATGAAACAGGTCTTTTATGGTGAAGACAGGAACTGTGCAGTCGGTCTTTAGAGTTTTGACAGTAGGTACGGAGTCTCTAGAAATAAAATGTGTTTCCCTGCGTCCGCCCTGTTAGTGATTTTTTTCTTAAATATGAGCTCGCAGCAGCCAGCGTCATCTCACAAGATCCTCGGGTGCCGAGAATGTCAAACAACTGACGAAAGTGAAGTCTTGGTATGATTGATGATTGCTCATTTTTATGTCTATTTTTTAATGCCTGGCTTGAGATCGACCACCCCTGCTCTAAAGTGTATTTGGAGCCCCACACAGAAATAATTCCAGACCTGGCACAATGAGGACTGACATGTACAGATATCTGTACACACATCATATAAAAGTGGAGTCTAAAAGGATTTGATCACGCATCATAGTACACATTTTCTTACAGGCCAGTCCGTGGTCCTGTCTTTAAAATCACAACATTCAGTTTTGGAGTTGGAATATGAGAACACATCCTGAGTTTCTGTTGATGTGTGCGTAGCTATTTGTGTAGATGTTGTGCCATATCCAAAAGTATTATAAACATTTTAGCCACAGTCACACAGGCATTGTAGTAATCATCAATCAATCAATCAATGTTTACTTATATAGCCCTAAATCACAAGTGTCTCAAAGGGCTGCACAAACCACTACAACATCCTCGGTAGGCCCACATAAGGGCAAGGAAAACTCACACCCAGTGGGACATCGGTGACAATAATGACTATGAGAACCTTAGAGAGGAGGAAAGCAATGGATGTCGAGCGGGTCTAACATGATACTGTGATGCTTTGAAATACAACTTTCGGTGTCTGCAAATGAAAAAAACATCGGTTTTGGTCTGTATTTTTTTTGTTCCTGTTTACTGAGGATTTTCATTGAAGATCAAACCGTTTTTTACGACTTGTTATAAAGATCCTTAATATGAATAAATCATCTACTGTTACTGCAAACGTGATGGTCAAAACAGGATGATTCGGTCAAATAAAGGATCTTGGACTAGCACTTTCAACATGACTTGGTTTTTCAGAACGTATTACAAAAATGCTAGTCAAATATCCTCCATTTGACAGGATTACTCTAGTGTTTTTATGACTGCAAAAGCCCCCGCCAAAGATCCTTTACAGTATATGTAAAAAAACATTTACTTTTTTATGGACCTACTGCAAAAACACGGGGGCCCTCTTGTCATAGTGGTTCTCGAATGGGGGTACTTGAAGGTATGCCAAGGGGTACGTGAGATTTTTAAAAAATATTGTAAAAATAGCAACAATTAATAAATCCTTTATCCATCCATCCATCATCTTCCGCTTATCCGAGGTCGGGTCGCGGGGGCAACAGCCTAAGCAGGGAAACCCAGACTTCCCTCTCCCCAGCCACTTCGTCTAGCTCTTCCCGGGGGATCCCGAGGCGTTCCCAGGCCAGCCGGGAGACATAGTCTTCCCAACGTGTCCTGGGTCTTCCCCGTGGCCTCCTACCGGTTGGACGTGCCCTAAACACCTCCCTAGGGAGGCGTTCGGGTGGCATCCTGACCAGATGCCCGAACCACCTCATCTGGCTCCTCTCGATGTGGAGGAGCAGCGGCTTTACTTTGAGTTCCTCCCGGATGGCAGAGCTTCTCACCCTATCTCTAAGGGAGAGCCCCGCCACACGGCGGAGGAAACTCATTTCGGCCGCTTAGGGGCGGTTTAGCTCGGTTGGTAGAGCGGCCGTGCCAGCAACTTGAGGGTTGCAGGTTCGATTCCCGCTTCCGCCATCCTAGTCATTGCCATTGTGTCCTTGGGCAAGACACTTTACCCACTTGCTCCCAGTGCCACCCACACTGGTTTGAATGTAACTTAGATATTGGGTTTCACTATGTAAAGCGCTTTGAGTCACTAGAGGAAAAGCGCTATATAAATATAATTCACACTTCACAAATATAATTCACACTACCCGTGATCTTATCCTTTCAGTCATGACCCAAAGCTCATGACCATAGGTGAGGATGGGAACGTAGATCGACCGGTAAATTGAGAGCTTTGCCTTCCGGCTCAGCTCCTTCTTCACCACAACGGATCGGTACAACGTCCGCATTTCTGAAGACGCCGCACCGATCCGCCTGTCGATCTCACGATCCACTCTTCCCTCACTCGTGAACAAGACTCCTAGGTACTTGAACTCCTTTATAAATATATTTATTGAATAATACTTCAACAAAATATGAATGTAAGTTCATAAACTGTGAAAAAAAATGCAACAATGCTTATTTAGTGTTGACAGCTAGATTTTTTTGTGGACATGTTCCATAAATATTGATGTTAAAGATTTCTTTTTTTGTGAAGAAATGTTTCGAAAAAGTTCATGATGGATCTCTATTACAATCCCCAAAGAGGGCACTTTAAGTTGATGATTACGTCTATGTGTAAAAAATCTTTATTTATCATTGAATCACTTTTTTATTTTTCAACAAGTTTTTAGTTATCTTTATATCTTTTTTTTCCAAATAGTTCAAGAAAGACCACTACAAATGAGCAATATTTTGCACTGTTATACAATTTAACAAATCAGAAACTGATGACATAGTGCGGTAACCAAAAATGCTTTCCTCTGATTAGGGGTACTTGAATTAAAAAAATATTCACAGGGGGTACATTACTGAAAAAAGGTTGAGAACCAGTGATAGAGTATCTTAGACGAGCATTTTTGCCGTATGTTTGTTTAAATTCTGTCATATAAAGGATATTTGACGCTGATTATATATGCGATGGAGCGTTTATACGTCTTTATGGAAGCAATTGGCGAGCTTGCTCCTTACGACACATGCAGTTAAAAGGACAGGACTTTGAAGAAACTTAGCTCACCTGTTTTCACCGGCGACGATGTTGTCAGCTTTGGCGCCGAATCATCCGCCGTGCGGCCATCAGCGTTCGCAGCACCTTCCTCATCCGCACGATCCGCTTTAGCTGTGAAGACACGAGCGGTTTAAGCTTCAAAGCGAAATGACAAAACAGCACAGGGCTGCGACAGAGAAAGCGGAAGCAACTATATATCTTAACCCAGTTCTGTCAAACGGGTCGTCCTTTTCGCTGAAGCGAGTCATTCATGGCGCTGTGGTCTGCGTCTCTGCCGTCTGATCGCGTTGACATTTTGACACGGTTGTGCGCTTATTGAATCTTCCAGTTGGAGAAGCAAGACCGGCCGATTTCCTGATCGTATCGAGGTCATGTAAACGTCTCGACATTCTTAAACTTAAACCCTCCTGAGAATGTTTCTTTTGTTAGAGTTACACCTTTCAAAACAAAGTACCGTCATTTCAATGGAGCACACCTAAATGTAAAGCACACTCACCTAATATTTAGACAAATCAAAAGGGACAAGCAGTAGAAAATGGATTGATGGAAATGTACATTTGTTGGCCACACACATCTATAAGCCGCAGGTGTACACACAAACCTTGTTACATTGTTTAATGCATCCAGCGGGGCAACACAACAACTTTGGGCATAATAATGTGTTAATTCCACGACTGTATATATCGGTATCGGTTGATATCGGAATCGGTAATTAATATCGGAATATCAGATATCAGCAGAAAAGCCATTATCAGACTTCCCCAATTATAACTAATAGTATTATCAATCAATCAATCAATGTTTATTTATATAGCCCCAAATCACAAATGTCTCAAAGGACTGCACAAATCATTACGACTACAACATCCTCGGAAGAACCCACAAAAGGGCAAGGAAAACTCACACCCAGTGGGCAGAGAGAATTCACATCCAGTGGGACGCCAGTGACAATGCTGACTATGAGAAACCTTGGAGAGGACCTCAGATGTGGGCAACCCCCCCCCCCCCCCCTCTAGGGGACCGAAAGCAATGGATGTCGAGCGGGTCTAACATGATACTGTGAAAGTTCAATCCATAGTGGCTCCAACACAGCCGCGAGAGTTCAGTTCAAGCGGATCCAAGACAGCAGCGAGAGTCCCGTCCACAGGAAACCATCTCAAGCGGATCAGCAGCGTAGAGACGTCCCCAACCGATAAAGGCGAGCGGTCCATCCTGGGTCCCGACGAGCGGTCCATCCTGGGTCTCGACTCTGGACAGCCAGTACTTCATCCATGGTCATCGGACCGGACCCCCTCCACAAGGGAGGGGGGGACATAGGAGAAAGAAAAGAAGCGGCAGATCAACTGGTCTAAAAAGGAGGTGTATTTAAAGGCTAGAGTATACAAATGAGTTTTAAGGTGAGACTTAAATGCTTCTACTGAGGTGGCATCTCGAACTGTTACCGGGAGGGCATTCCAGAGTACTGGAGCCCGAACGGAAAACGCTCTATAGCCCGCAGACTTTTTTTGGGCTCTAGGAATCACTAACAAGCCGGAGTCCTTTGAACGCAGATTTCTTGCCGGGACATATGGTACAATACAATCGGCAAGATAGGATGGAGCTAGACCGTGTAGTATTTTATACGTAAGTAGTAAAACCTTAAAGTCACATCTTAAGTGCACAGGAAGCCAGTGCAGGTGAGCCAGTACAGGCGTAATGTGATCAAACTTTCTTGTTCTTGTCAAAAGTCTAGCAGCCGCATTTTGTACCAACTGTAATCTTTTAATGCTAGACATGGGGAGACCCGAAAATAATACGTTACAGTAGTCGAGACGAGACGTAACAAACGCATGGATAATGATCTCAGCGTCTTTAGTGGACAAAATGGACCGAATTTTTGTTAGAGTTACACCTTTCAAAACAAAGTACCGTCATTTCAATGGAGCACACCTAAATGTAAAGCACACTCACCTAATATTTAGACAAATCAAAAGGGACAAGCAGTAGAAAATGGATTGATGGAAATGTACATTTGTTGGCCACACACATCTATAAGCCGCAGGTGTACGCACAAACCTTGTTACATTGTTTAATGCATCCAGCGGGGCAACACAACAACTTTGGGCATAATAATGTGTTAATTCCACGACTGTATATATCGGTATCGGTTGATATCGGAATCGGTAATTAATATCGGAATATCAGATATCAGCAGAAAAGCCATTATCAGACTTCTCCAATTATAACTAATAGTATTATCAATCAATCAATCAATGTTTATTTATATAGCCCCAAATCACAAATGTCTCAAAGGACTGCACAAATCATTACGACTACAACATCCTCGGAAGAACCCACAAAAGGGCAAGAAAAACTCACACCCAGTGGGCAGAGAGAATTCACATCCAGTGGGACGCCAGTGACAATGCTGACTATGAGAAACCTTGGAGAGGACCTCAGATGTGGGCAACCCCCCCCCCCCCCCCCCCCCCCTCTAGGGGACCGAAAGCAATGGATGTCGAGCGGGTCTAACATGATACTGTGAAAGTTCAATCCATAGTGGCTCCAACACAGCCGCGAGAGTTCAGTTCAAGCGGATCCAAGACAGCAGCGAGAGTCCCGTCCACAGGAAACCATCTCAAGCGGATCAGCAGCGTAGAGACGTCCCCAACCGATAAAGGCGAGCGGTCCATCCTGGGTCCCGACGAGCGGTCCATCCTGGGTCTCGACTCTGGACAGCCAGTACTTCATCCATGGTCATCGGACCGGACCCCCTCCACAAGGGAGGAGGGGACATAGGAGAAAGAAAAGAAGCGGCAGATCAACTGGTCTAAAAAGGAGGTGTATTTAAAGGCTAGAGTATACAAATGAGTTTTAAGGTGAGACTTAAATGCTTCTACTGAGGTAGCATCTCGAACTGTTACCGGGAGGGCATTCCAGAGTACTGGAGCCCGAACGGAAAACGCTCTATAGCCCGCAGACTTTTTTTGGGTTCTAGGAATCACTAATAAGCCGGAGTCCTTTGAACGCAGATTTCTTGCCGGGACATATGGTACAATACAATCGGCAAGATAGGATGGAGCTAGACCGTGTAGTATTTTATACGTAAGTAGTAAAACCTTAAAGTCACATCTTAAGTGCACAGGAAGCCAGTGCAGGTGAGCCAGTACAGGCGTAATGTGATCAAACTTTCTTGTTCTTGTCAAAAGTCTAGCAGCCGCATTTTGTACCAGCTGTAATCTAAATATTAATAATAGCAGAAAGAAAACAGCAAAAGCTTACTTATTGTCCGCTGTTTGCTATCTCGTGCAGACATTCTCTGTCTATGTTCATTTACATTTTTTGTTTATCTTCAACATGTATTAAAAAAACGAGTACAACATCAATACAGTATTTTTTTTTCCCAATTCTTGTTGCAATTATGTCCTTTTTAAGATTCAAATTACAAGGGCCACTTCAAACACTCATAGCCAATTCATAAAATCACAAGTTGGTTCAAAATTATTGAGAAAAAACTAGCGTTCAAATCATCGCAACTTTCTGAAAAAAATTCTGCAAAATTAAGGCATTTTAGGCTGCGACTATAGTAAAAAAGGCCAGCGAAAACCTGCAAGGCACTCCTTGTTGAAGAAATGTGTCTAGTTAAAATTAAAGTACCAATGATTGTCACACACACTGGTGTGGTGAAATTTGTCCTCTGCATTTGACCCATTCCCTTGATCACCCCCTGGGAAGTGAGGGGAGCAGTGGGCAGCAGTGGTGCCGCGCCCGGGAGTCATTTTTGGTGATTTAACCCCCAATTCCAACCCTTGATGCTGAGTGCCAAACAGGGGGATAATGGGTCCCATTTTTATGAAATATAAACATGAAATATTGACACAGGCACAAATTTAACAAAAGACATGGGTCGTCGAGGTTGATTCATCCGGCTATTTTTTTTTTTTTTAAGGTCTCGTTTTCGCTCTCATGACTTTAGTCTTGATTTGGATCGGCTCTGGGCTCTTGATGTCTTCTGCGTGTGGCAGTCCGGTCTTCTGAGGCCCATTAGTGGGGGTTAGATTTCCGTTCCATGCAGCTGTTAACTTTTTTGATGGCCAGGTCTTCGGCTGTGTGGGGCTGCGCCTTGTGCATTTCTTGTGTCTTCTCCGTGAGGATGAGGGCATAATGCGCTAAATAGCTGGATGATCGTGTGACTGTGTTTTGATTTCATGTGAACACTTTCATTGGTCTGGTGAGACGGCGCTAAATGTATTGGAATATCGGAAAAAAAATCCATAAATCAGCCGCAGCATCCGATAAAGCACAGGGTGGAGCCTTATAGTTCGGATATTATGGTAGTCCTGTTATGCAAAACACAAACGTCCATTGCAGAGGACGCTGGTAGTGATGGGTAAACGTGTTTTCAGTGAATGTGGCTGTATTGACACTGCACTGTTGCAGTTAGTGTTTCATAGTGGTCATCTGCTGGATTAAAAAAGCCCTGCAAATATAATCATTTTTGACATACAGTGGGGCAAAAAAGTATTTAGTCAGCCACCGATTGTGCAAGATCTCCCATTTAAAATGATGACAGAGGTCTGTAATTTTCATCATAGGTACACTTCAACTGTGAGAGACAGAATGTGAAAAAAAAAATCCAGGAATTCACATTGTAGGAATTTTAAAGAATTTATTTGTAAATTATGGTGGAAAATAAGTATTTGGTCAACCATTCAAAGCTCTCACTGGTGGAAGGAGGTTTTGGCTCAAAATCTCACGATACATGGCCCCATTCATTCTTTCCTTAACACAGATCAATCGTCCTGTCCCCTTAGCAGAAAAACAGCCCCAAAGCATGATGTTTCCACCCCCATGCTTCACAGTAGGTGTGGTGTTCTTGAGGTGCAACTCAGGATTCTTCTTCCTCCAAACACGACGAGTTGAGTTTATACCAAAATGGATACATGGATGATACAGCAGAGGATTGGGAGAATGTCATGTGGTCAGATGAAACCAAAATAGAACTTTTTGGTATAAACTCAACTCACAGTGTTTGGAGGAAGAAGAAGAATACTGAGTTGCATCCCAAGAACACCATACCTACTGTGAAGCATGGGGGTGGAAACATCATGCTTTGGGGCTGTTTTTCTGCTAAGGGGACAGGACGATTGATCCGTGTTAAGGAAAGAATGAATGGGGCCATGTATCGTGAGATTTTGATCCAAAACCTCCTTCCACCACTGAGAGCTTTGAATGGTTGACCAAATACTTATTTTCCACCATAATTTACAAATAAATTCTTAAAAATTCCTACAATGTGAATTCCTGGATTTTTTTTCACATTCTGTCTCTCACAGTTGAAGTGTACCTATGATGAAAATTACAGACCTCTGTCATCATTTTAAGTGGGAGAACTTGCACAATCGGTGGCTGACTAAATACTTTTTTGCCCCACTGTATAGCTGTGCAGAAAGTAGACGGGAAAATAACATTACGCTAAAAGATCAAAATCCCCCAATTTTTCCCTTTTTTCTTTAGTTCCTTATCGACTGATAATAATGATGAAAACCGGCACACCTCTCAATCAGACTTCTTTAAATTGCAGCTGTCCCTCGTGAGTCAGAAGGAGCGCTTTCTGATGGACCCAGTTTGGAGCACGGCAGTCAACTCTGAGACATTTTTTCTTAAAGGCCTACTGAAAGCCACTTCTACCAACCACGCAGTCTGATAGTTTATATATCAATGATGAAATATTAACATTGCAACACATGCCAATACGGCCGGTTTCGTTTACTGAATTGCAATTTTAAATTTCCCGCGAGTTTCTTGTTGAAAACCCGTGACGTCACGGACTGTTAGGAAATACTAGCGCTGCACCACTCGCAGCTAAAAGTCGTCCGCTTTAACCGCATAATTACACAGTATTTTGGACATCTGTGTTGCTGAATCTGTTGCAATTTGTTCATTTAATAATGGAGACTATAAAGAAGAATGCTGTTGGTGGAAAGCGGTGGATTGCAGCTGTCTTTAGCACCGAGACATAGCCGGTGTTTCTTTATTTGTTGTGAAGCGGAGCGGTCAAGCGAACATGTTTTCTCTACGTCAACCAGCATGTTTTTGGATGGGGAAATTGTGATATGTATTATACCGGAGACATCAGTGGATTATTCGTCGTCCTGCAGCAGCTGTCAAAAAAGGCAGCTGTGAGCTTGGCTTCTCTCTGACACACTGCGTGTTCACAGCACCCATCCGAGCTCGAGGTATGTCTTTACTATCTTTAAAATGTCACTAGAACACTATTCTGTGGATATGTTTCTTTTACTTTTTATTCATAGCTGTATGTAGAAGTGTCTGCTTGTATCTGCTGCTTTAATGTCTTTAATGTCCTCTGTGTTCTTTGATGTTTGATGTTTCCCTCTTACACACATGGAGGAGGGATGTGTACTATGGCTATGAGTTGTTGTTGTTTATTTATTTATTATTATTTATTTATTTATTTTTTCTTCCCCTTGGCCTCAGTCTGCACCCCCACTCCAGGGCCTAGGCTAAGACCGATTTTTAAATTTTATTTTAATCTTCTATTTTTCTCCCCCCCCCTGTTTACCTGTATGTCATCTTTTTTGTAAGGGGCGCTGGAAGCCGGCAGACCCGTCAGCGATCCTGTTCTGTCTCCCTGTAATGTTTGTCTGATCTTGAATGGGATTGTGCTGAAAATTGTAATTTTCCTGAAGGAACTCTCCTGACGGAATAAATAAAGTACTATCTAATCTAATCTAATCTATTAGTTATAATTAGAGATGTCCGATAATGGCTTTTTTGCCGATATTCCGATATTGTCCAACTCTTAATTTCCGATTCCGATATCAACCGATACTGATATATACAGTCGTGGAATTAACACATTAATATGCCTAATTTTGTTGTGATGCCCCGCTGGATGCATTAAACAATGTAACAAGTTATGGAAAAAAACGGCAACATGGCACTGCCATATTAATGATTGAAGTTACAAAGTGCATTATTTTTTTTTAACATGCCTCAAAACAGCAGCTTGAAATTTGGGCCATGCTCTCCCTGAGAGAGACTATGAGGAGGTTGAGGTGGGCGGGGTTGGGGGGTTAGGGATAGCGGAGGGGGGGTGTATATTGTAGAGTCCCGGAAGAGTTAGTGCTGCAAGGGTTTTGGGTATTTGTTCTGTTGTGTTTATGTTGTGTTACGGTGCGGATGTTCTCCCGAAAAGTGTTTGTCATTCTTGTTTGGTGTGGTTTCGCAGTGTGGCGCATATTTGTAACAGTGTTAAAGTTGTTCATACGGCCACCCTCAGTGTGACCTGTATGGCTGTTGACCAAATATGGCTTGCATTCACTCTCCTGATGGAATAAATAAAGTACTATCTAATCTAATCTAAAACAATAAGCAGATAAGGGATCTTCCAGAATTATCCTAGTAAATGTGTCTAATTACATCTGAAATGCTTACTCTGCCGTCGCCCGGAGCCGTCGCTTTTTTTTTTTTTTTTTTTTTTTTTTCCCCCTAGTCCTTCGCTATCAATATCCTAATTCACGAATCTTTCATCCTCGCTCAAATTAATGGGGAAATTGTCGCTTTCTCGGTCTGAGTTGCTCTTACTGCTGGTGGCTCCCATTATAAACAATGTGAATATGTGTGGAGCCCTGCAACTCGTGACGTCTCGCGCACATACTTTTGGTAAAGGCATGGCTATTCTATTAACGCCCAAAATTTGCAAACTTTATCGTGGATGTTCTCTACTAAATCCTTTCAGCAAAAATATGGCAATATGGCGAAATGATCATGTTTAAATGGGTTGTACTTGTATAGCGCTTTTCTACCTTCAAGGTACTCAAAGCGCTTTGACACTACTTCCACATTTACCCATTCACACACACATTCACACACTGATGGAGGGAGCTGCCATGCAAGGCGCCAACCAGCACCCATCAGGAGCAAGGGTGAAGTGTCTTGCTCAGGACACAACGGACGTGACGAGGTTGGTTCTAGGTGGGATTTGAACCAGTGACCCTCGGGTTGCGCACGGCCACTCTCCCACTGCGCCACGCCGTCCCTTAATTTTATATGTTTGACATATAGACATATAGAATGGACCTGCTATCCCCGTTTAAATAAGAACATCTCATTTCAGTAGGCCTTTAAAGCGACACACATTGAGGGACGTAGTGTTTCGTAATGCATCATTTGGCCCCTCACCAGACGTTGGTTTTCGGGATGTTGTCACTGGATGTTGTCAGTGTCCCTCGGCCTTCAAGGACACAGATCAATTAGAATGCCGGTGATGAAGGTCGTTTCAACCACTGTGATACAACCTTTTCCCCTCAATTCCTAAGCTGCTTCTTATCCAAACACCTCAGCCTTCAATGCATCGTTGTCGGGATTTGTGTTTCGCACAAAGCTGACAAAAAGGCGAGGGAAACAACGGGAGCACGTTCAGCATTGGCGAACAGCGGCTGGCGAGCGCACGGATCCCAGGGGAGTAGCGGCTGGTTTCGCTGAGTGTGCGCTTGGAATACTGATCCAAGGCAGCCATCCCCCCCTCCTTGCTCCCCATCCTCCCTGGGCCCTTTTCCGCCGTGTGTCACCACATGGAACACAGGCAGGGACATAGCAGGTTATACCTCCCACTGAGTGCTTGTATCATCAGATGGTTAGCAACGCCCTCCATCTTGGATTCAGAAACTCATCAGCTTTGCAGTTTTAAAGACCAATCTCTGACCTCACATGAATAACAAGGTCTGCTCTTGGACCCTGCACAGACACAGTGGGGACCTACTCACTGGCCTAGTGGTTAGAGCAGGGGTGTCAAACTCATTTTAGATCGGGGGCCACGTGGAGAAAAATCTACTCCTAAGTGGGCCGGAGGGGTAAAATCACGGCACGATAACCTAAAGATAAAGATGACTACAGATTGTTTTCTTTGTTAGAAATAGAACAAGCACAATCTGACTATGTACAAATTATGTTTTTTTACACTTACATGTTGCAGTTAATAGTATTCTGTCTTTATTTGTCGTAATTTATACTTTCTGAATAAATTACGTGATAATGTTCATCATCATCATCATCTATTTTTATTCCTTTCATGAAAATGCATATTTACAAGCCACGTACAATTGACACTTTCATTGTTTTGTTTTTTTTCTTATACATTTCCATGATCAGAAAGGAGCAGATGGAAGAATTATATTCTTATATTTATCTGCCCCTTTTTTTTTTTTAACACAAATGACAGTATTTTAGATGACTTTATAACTGTTCCCTCCACCAACACCCAAACTCCAACATACTTTTCCATTTTCCTTTAAGCATTTTCCACAATGACACGTCCAATCTAAATCAAAACTCAGTTTGATATAATTTCAGTTTTCTCTTTTTATAACTCTTTTTAAATACAAAGATATTCTTACAGCTTTTTAAGTCTTTGTGTAGAGAATTCCATGCTTTCACACCAACAACAGACAAGCACATTTGTTTCAAATTTGTTCGCGCTCTTGGATGTTTAAAGTCATACGGCCTTCTGTGGTTCTCATCTTCAGATGTGAACACAAATAACTTTTGTATGTCCTTCGGAAGAACTTTATTTGTGTTGGCCTTGCGATGAGGTGGCGACTTGTCCAGGGTGTACACCGCCTTCCGCCCAATTGTAGCTGAGATAGGCACCAGCGACCCCCAAAGGGAATAAACAGTAGAAAATGGATGGATAGATGTGCTCTACCAACCGGCATAGTTCGGTTGGTAGAGCGGCTGTGTCAGCAACTTGAGGGTTGCAGGTTCGATTCCCGCTTCTGTCATCCTAGTCACTGCCGTTGTGTCCTTGGGCAAGACACTTTACCCACCTACTCCCAGTGCCACCCACACTGGTTTGAATGTAACTTAGATATTGGGTTTCACCGTGTAAAGCGCTTTGAGTCACTAGAGAAAAGCGCTATATAAATATAATTCACAATTCACATGTCACCTCCTGGTAGAAAATGTTGTGAACTACCTTCAAATTTTCGATCTATCAAGATTAAAAAAATAATACCAGAATAAAATTATAGGATGTTATTCATGTAATTTGCTAATTTTCCTCGACTGGTGCACTAACATATTGTGGTTTATTTTGTAGCATAATCTACAAGGATACAAATAATTGCTATTGTGACATCTAGTGGACACATTTAGAACTGTTTATTTCATTCAAAAATTCTGGCTCATTTTTATACTTAGCAAACTCATCCGGCGGGCCGGATAAAACCTGTTCGGTGGCCTGATGTTTGACATAACTGGGCTAGAGTGTCCGCCCTGAGAACGGTAGGTTGTGAGTTCAAACCCCGACCGAGTCATAACAAGGACTATAAAAATGGGAGCCATTACCTCCCTGCTTGGCACTCAGCATCAAGGGTTGGAATTGGGGGTTAAAGGCCTACTGAAATGAGATGTTGTTATTTAAACGGGGATAGCAGGTCCGTTCTATGTGTCATACTTGATCATTTCGCAATAATGCATTATTTCTGCTGAAAGGATTTAGTAGAGAACATCGACGATAAAGTTCGCAACTTTTGGTGCTGATAAAAAAGCATTGCCTGTACCGGAAGTAGCAGACGATGTGCGCGTGACGTCACGGGTTGTGGAGCTCCTCACATCTGAACACTGTTTACAATCATGGCCACCAGCAGCGAGAGCGATTTGGACCGAGAAAGCGATGATTTCCCCATTAATTTGAGCGAGGATGAAAGATTTGTGGATGAGGAAAGTGAGAGTGAAGGACTAAAAAAAAAAAAAGACTATACAGTGGGAGAAATTCAGATGTTATTAGACACATTTACTAGGATAATTCTGGAAAATCCATTATTTGCTTATTTTGTTACTAGTGTTTTAGTGAGATTATATGGTCGTACCTGTACGACCTGAAGGTCGGCCCCGCACCTTTCTTCAGCACCAGTCGACGGGTGTTGGCGATGCCCATCTCTGCCCTTCGCAAGGGAACCTCTTCGAAACAGGATCTTTCGAAATGATCGCTGCATAATACACTGTACTTTGTGTGTGTGGTCCAATCCAACCGTGTTCGCTTGACCGCTCTGCTCCATAGTAAAGCTTGACTGTCATCTTTCGGGAATGTAAACAATGAAACACCGGCTAAAGGCGGCCGCAATACACCGCTTCCCATCTACAGGTTTCTTCTTTGACGTCTCCATTATTCATTGAACAAATTGCAAAAGATTCAGCAACACAGATGTCCAGAAAACTGTGGAATTATGTGATTAAAACAGACGACTTATAGCTGGGAACGGTGCTGGAACAAAATGTCCTCTACAATGCGTGACGTCACGCATTGTAGTTTAAGCAGGATACTTCGGCGCGAAATTTAAAATTGTAATTTAGTAAACTAAAAAGGCCGTATTGGCATGTGTTGCAATGTTAATATTTCATCATTGATGTATAAACTATCAGACTGCTTGGTCGGTAGTAGTGGGTTTCAGTAGGCTTTTAAATCACCATAAATGTTGCTGCCCACTGCTCCCCTCACTTCCCAGGGGGTGAACAAGGGGCTGGGTCATATGCAAAGGACAAATTTCCCTACACCTAGTGTGTGTGTGTGTGTGTGTGTGTGTGTGTGTGTGTGTGTGTGTGTGTGTGTGTGTGTGTGTGTGTGTGTGACAATCATTGGTACTTTAACTTGACACATTTCTTCAACAAGCAGTGTCTTGGAGGATTTCGCTGGACTTTTTTTACGATTGTCGAGGCCTAAAATGCCTTTATTTTGCAGACGCTTTTTCAGAAAGTTGCGATATTTTGAGGCTAGTTTTTCCTCCATAATGTTGAACTAACTTGTGATTTTAGGAATTTGCAATCAGTGTTTAAAGTAGGTCCTTGTAATTTGAATCTTAAAAAGTACATAATTGCAACAACAATCGGGGAAAAATACTGTATTGATGTTTTACTCGTTTTTTAACACATGTTGAAGATGAACAAAAAAACGTTATAGAACATAGGCGGAGAATGTCTGCACGAGATAGCAAACAGCGGACGATAAGGAAGCTTTTGATGTTTTCTTTCTGTAATTATTCATATTTATTACTAGTATGGCTATGAGTTGTTGTTTTGTTCCCTTGGCCTCAGTCTGCACCCCCACTCCAGGGCCCAGGCTAAGACCGTTTTTTTAAATTTTATTTTAATCTTCTATTCTTTCCCCCCCCCTGTTTACCTGTATGTCATCTTTTTTGTAATGGGCGCTGGAAGCCGGCAGACCCGTCAGCGATCCTGTTCTGTCTCCCTGTAATGTTTGTCTGATCTTGAATGGGATTGTGCTGAAAATTGTAATTTTCCTGAAGGAACTCTCCTGACGGAATAAACAAAGTACTATCTAATCTAATCTAATCTATTAGTTATAATTAGAGATGTCCGATAATGGCTTTTTTGCCGATATTCCGATATTGTCCAACTCTTAATTTCCGATTCCGATATCAACCGATACTGATATATACAGTCGTGGAATTAACACATTAATATGCCTAATTTTGTTGTGATGCCCCGCTGGATGCATTAAACAATGTAACAAGTTATGGAAAAAAACGGCAACATGGCACTGCCATATTAATGATTGAAGTTACAAAGTGCATTATTTTTTTTTAACATGCCTCAAAACAGCAGCTTGAAATTTGGGCCATGCTGTCCCTGAGAAAGACTATGAGGAGGTTGAGGTGGGCGGGGTTGGGGGGTTAGGGATAGCGGAGGGGGGGTGTATATTGTAGAGTCCCGGAAGAGTTAGTGCTGCAAGGGTTTTGGGTATTTGTTCTGTTGTGTTTATGTTGTGTTACGGTGCGGATGTTCTCCCGAAAAGTGTTTGTTATTCTTGTTTGGTGTGGTTTCACAGTGTGGCGCATATTTGTAACAGTGTTAAAGTTGTTCATACGGCCACCCTCAGTGTGACCTGTATGGCTGTTGACCAAATATGGCTTGCATTCACTTCTGTGTGTGTGTGAAAAGCCGTAGATTTTATGTGACTGGGCCTTTAAGGTTTATGGCACTCTGTACTCCTCTCTACGTCTTTGCACCACTCCGTACAGCGGCGTTTTAAAAAGTCATACATTTTACTTTTTGAAACTGATATCGATAATTTACATTTTAAAGCATTTATCGGCCGATAACATCGGCAGTCCGATATTTTCGGGCATCTCTAGTTAAAATGAATTAAAACAGTACAGTAATTTGACAATGATGTCTTTTACTGCCTTCTAGTGTCTACTTTTAAGTCTGTGTGAAACAAGAAACAAGTTTTGATTCGACGGTCGTGTGTATTTGAGCGTGGCTCAGACAGAAATTCAATTGGCGAAAATAACTCTGATTCGCTAAAATATGCGGGAAAGTTGCGAGGCCATGCACAATTGGCAGGGGTCGGTTAAATACGCGTCAAATGGCGCAATCATGAGGGTTCAAAAAAAATCGCTAAAGCTGCTAGCAATTTCTAATGTGATCTTTTTCAGAAACACCTATTGATCTGCCTATTGACCTTTTGTCCGTGTATCTTCGATCATCTCTTTTCAGTCGTTATTGATTGCTTTGACTTTTGCTCACCTCCTGTTGCCGGGGCGTCAACCTTTTCACTTATCACCCGTTGGTAGTCGGTTGCAGTTGGGGCGACGTCAATGGTGATCACCCCCGGTGGTTCCTCCGGTGAAACGGTCACGCTCTGACTGAGGAGACTTTCTGTTGGGTCTTGAGGTGTTGTCTTAAAGGGTCTTAAAGTGATTCCTCTTCCTGGGTTGATTGTTGTTGTTTGGACCTCTTTAGAAGTCATAACAGTAAAAACCGCGGTTTCTGGTGCTAATGTCGGCGAGATCTGCCTGACAATTTCGGTTGTGTGTGTCTCATTTTGTTCTGGCGTGCTTGTACTGGTGGGACTTTCGGTGTAGGGAGCGTTTGTGACCTGTGTGGGAGAGACTGAGTCTGCAACAAGAGGGTCCTTGTCTGGAAGATGTGACGTTCCTATCGGAAGTATTTCAGTTCTTATCTTTGTCACGCTGGTCAGGAACCCTTGAGTGAATTCTGTGGGAGGGTCACGGGCTTCGTAAAGACTCCCATCTCCCGATCCCGAGTGTTCCTGCAAGTGATCCATTGGTTCCAACAGATCTTTGGAGCTTGTCGTCAACGCAGCCTTGGTTTTACCGTCTGAAGGATAAAAAGGCAAACGGAACGGTAGCGAAGGAAGTGACGGTAGCTTGGGCAGCGTCGGGGTCCACCAGTAAGAGTTCTTCTTCTCTCTTGTCGAAGGCGTCGATCCCCAGGGAGCCTCTTCGTCCGCAAAGGCCTGCTGGTGCAGCAGCAGGAGACACCAGCAGCACACAGCTAAGGTCCGGCGCAGTCTAGGCATGCTGTCGTCAGTGCTTGGCGAGTCGCTCACATGTTGTTCCCTCGGCACCCTTTTTACGGCGGAATGACCTAGAAGACAAACGGAGACATTTGAACATTTCACATGGATCTATTTGCCACCTTTCTCGCCCTCAGTTAGTGGTTTCCTTTTCTGGTCACCATGTACGTTTCAGACCCGACCAATTAGAGAGGTTTCTTAGTTCTCCGTCCAAGGAGCGGTCAGGAAATAAATATAGTGAAGGCAGGAGGCTGTAGGAAAACAGAGGCACCTCGTTTTCTCTCTTTTGTGGTTCAAAGTCACTGGACTGTTGCCTGAGTGAAAAGACGGGGGCACCAAAGGAATGTCCCCCTGGGAGAACAACAACCTGGATCCCCCGCCCAGCCTTTCCCTGCTGCTTCTCAATCTCTAACGTGTGGGAGGCGACTATTCAGAGACCTTGTCCGACGTTTACTCCCCGTTATTTGATCTGAAACTCCCCCAGCTTAGCCCACACAATCCCTAGTTTTGGACTTGTATCAGCACAGCATGAAAGCCAGCACGATGGAGATGTTTTTAGTTCCGAGCACAAGCGGTCCACCTACTCGTACGGCGGAACGTGAGGGCAGTCTTGCACTTGCGGGCCCACGCACGCACACACACACCCACAAACACGTTCTACATTTCTAGCAAGATGCCTTGAATGATCTTCTCTCCTTGCCAGTCATTATTTGTTTTTCTCACGTTCGTGTCGCTTTGACTCGGCATCAGACAAATGATTTTATTTCCCACATGCGTCCGCCTCACTTTTTATTTTTCTTCCAATGCTTCTTTTCCTGCCTGGTCTTATCTATTCACATTATTAGCACCGTTGTTTTTGTTTGCAGTGGTACCTCGGTTTTCATTTCCATTGCAGAAAGATCAGCAAAAACTAAGGGTGTCTCAATCCAATATCGATTTTGGTCCGATATCAGGAAAGAAAATATGATATCACCTTGCATCAGTGTATATTGTCACCGATGTCCCACTGGGTGTGAGTTTTCCTTGCCCTTATGTGGGCCTACCGAGGATGTCGTGGTGGTTTGTGCAGCCCTTTGAGACACTAGTGATTTAGGGCTATATAAGTAAACATTGATTGATTGATTGATATGATATACCAGGCCTGGGCTATTATTTTGACTCGGCGGGCCAAATTCAGAGAAAAACACGTCTCTGGGGGCCGGTATATCTATTTCTACAACCTACTCAGTGGCCTAGTGGGTAGAGTGTCCGCCCTGAGATCAGTAGGTCATGAGTTCGAATCCCGGCCGAGTCATACCAAAGACTATAAAAATGGGACCCATTACCCCAGCTAATCCGGTTACTTTTAGACCTCCATCCCAGATCACACCTCAATCCAACCCACTTCTCCAAAGTGGGCTGGCTCAGGGTGGAGGACAGAGTAAAACAACTTGCACTGAGCCTAGTCTATAAAATCCGCTACACCTCCTTGATACCGAAGTACATGTCAAACTACTTCCTTAACGTAAATGACCGCCATAACCACAACACCAGGGGGAGCTCCACAAACCACGTTAAACCCAGATTTCGATCTAACAAAGGTCTTAACTCATTCTCTTTCTATGCCACATCAATGTGGAATGCACTCCCAACAGGTATAAAAGTAAGTGCATCTCTATATTCCTTCAAAACCGCTCTAAAACAACACCTCCAGGCAACTTCAACACTTTACTAATACCCTCCTCCATTCACATCCCATCTCCCCGGATTATAAACAACTCAAATGTACTTCTAATGTATATACTTGTTCTTATGCTATGTGAACTCACTATGTTCTCTGCTGGCTGTACATATCCTACTAAGTAAGACCTACACTGTTTCAATGTCCACATTTCTCTGTTGATGCAATTGTTGATGACTGAAGTTCTGATATCAACCAAAGCTCCTCATCCCACCCCCCGGATTGTAAATAATGTAAATAATTCAATGTACATACTATGATGATTAACTTGTGTGATGACTGTATTATGCTGATAGTATATATTTGTACCATGAATTGATTAACGTGGACCCCGACTTAAACAAGTTGAAAAACGTATTCGGGTGTTACCATTTAGTGGTCAATTGTACGGAATATGTACTGTACTGTGCAATCTACTAATAAAAGTATCAATCAATCAATCAATACCCCCCTGCTTGGCACTCAGCATCAAGGGTTGGAATTGGGGGTTAAATCACCATAAATGATTCCAAGGCGCGACAATGCTGCTGCTCACTGCTCCCCTCACCTCCCAGGGGGGGATCAAGGGGATGGGTCAAATGCAGAGGACAAATTTCACCACATCTAGTGTGTGTGTGACAATCATTGGTACTTTAACTTTAACTTTTAGGAACACTAATACAAAACCTCGCAATAATCTCTAATCCAATGCTAAAAACGTTATGACAAACCGCCTTAAAAAGCGGAAAGCAATTTTAAATTGGCCTACTGAAAGCCACTACTACCGACCACGCAGTCTGATAGTTTATATATCAATGATGAAATATTAACATTGCAACACATGCCAATACGGCCTTTTTAGTTTACTAAATTGCAATTTTAAATTTCCCGCGAGTTTCTTGTTGAAAACGTCACGGAATGATGATGCGGACGCGTGACGTCACGGACTGTTAGGAAATACTAGCGCTGCACCACTCGCAGCTAAAAGTCGTCCGCTTTAACCGCATAATTACACAGTATTTTGGACATCTGTGTTGCTGAATCTTTTGCAATTTGTTCATTTAATAATGGAGACTATAAAGAAGAATGCTGTTGGTGGAAAGCGGTGTATTACAGCTGTCTTTAGCACCGAGACATAGCCGGTGTTTCTTTATTTGTTGTGAAACGGAGCGGTCAAGCGAACATGTTTTCTCTACGTCAACCAGCATGTTTTTGGATGGGGAAATTGTGATATGTATTATACCGGAGACATCAGTGGATTATTCGTCGTCCTGCAGCAGCTGTCAAAAAAGGCAGCTGTGAGCTAAAAAATTTTTACTGAAAGAGACACCTAGAATGTACGTGAAAATAAAGAATGTGGGATTTACAATATTAACTATGAAGGATAAAACACTGAATACTGACAACATATGAACGTCACCCCCCCCCCCCCATCCACATATTTTACAATCAAGCGAAACGCAACAAAAATCCAACAAACAGCAAAATATGAACGCGAAGGGTAAAAAAATAACCCCTTATATATCACTCAGGCTTTAGAACTTTGTTGTAAAAATCTCCTTCGCTTCTGTCCCTGACACCCACATTTCAGGCTCTGGAAACACTCTGTGGAAACGCTCCCCACCCACTGACTTACATTACCATAGTAACTAACTAGATGACCATAGTAACTACTACATCATGCAGATTTCAACCATTGAAATACTTTGTATAGTTGAAGACTTCCGGTCATAATGGCAGCTACACTTTCCATCTTCCATCCATCCATTTTCTACCGCTTATTCCCTTTCGGAGTCGCGGGGGGTGCTGGCGCCTATCTCAGCTACAATCGGGCCATCTTAAAGATCTAAAAAAACCTATTTGGGAATGTCCGGCGGGCCGAATGGAAAAGTGTAAAGGGCCAGGTGTGTAATATACTGTACATATATTATGTAAATATTACGTATATAGGTGATAGCTCGGTTGGTAGAGCGGCCGTGCCAGCAACTTGAGGGTTGCAGGTTCGATCCCCGCTTCTGCCATCCTGGTCACTGCCGTTGTGTCCTTGGGCAAGACACTTTACCCACCTGCTCCCAGTGCCACCCACACTGGTTTAATTGTAACTTAGATATTGGGTTTCACTATGTAAAGCGCTTTGAGTCACTAGAGAAAAAAGCGCTATATAAAATATAATTCACTAATTCACTAATTTATATCGCTATAATTAGTCTATTTATACCTGCATTGTCCTTTCCATCCTTCGTCATTGTGACTGAGCTACTGTGTGGAACAATTTCCTTTGTGGATCATTAAAATTTGTCTAAGTCTAAGTTTAAGTGATCTATAATCTCCGATACAAGCAGTCCTGCAGCGTGTTTACTTGTGCAAAGCCAGATAGCAAGTTAACATCTAAATGTCCTCCAATAAGCACAAAAGGTTGGTCCAAAAATGATTCCCGGGCTGCTACCCTCACCTCCCAGGGGTGTGTGTATATTGTAGAGTCCTGGAAGAGTTAGTGCTGCAAGGGTGTCTGGGTATTTGTTCTGTTGTGTTACGGTGCGGATGTTCTCCCGAAATGTGTTTGTCATTCTTGTTTGGTGTGGGTTCACAGTGTGGCGCATATTTGTAACTGTGTTCAAATCAAATCAAATCAACTTTATTAAAAACGGCGTCCACAATGTATATGACACGACAATCAACAATGTCCGCACAAAAAAATATAGCAACAAGTTAGTCTTGATTGCGAAAACAAAGCAGGTGCGGGGAATAGCGGACATGAAACTGCTACGGGAAAATACCAAAAGAAAGAGAAAAAGCCACCAAAAAATGAGCGCAAGACAACAACTAAAACACTACACACAGGAAAACAGCAAAAAACTCCAAATAAGTCAGGGTGTGATGTGACAGGTGGTGACAGTACACCTACTTTGAGACAAGAGCTATATTGATGCATACTTGGTTATGATGCATACTATGGTTAAAGTCATATCCAAAAATTGCGACGACAACTTTTTACCGTCAATATCGCCAGATAGCAAGTTAACATCTAAATGTCCTCCAATAAGCACAAAAGGTTGGTCCAAAAATGATTCCCGGGCTGCTACCCGGGCCTGGCTAAAGTGTTAAAGTTGTTTATACGGCCACCCTCAGTGTGACCTGTATGGCTGTTGACCAAGTATGCCTTGCATTCACTTGTGTGTGTGAAAAGCCGTCTGATATTATCGGACATCTCTAGTCAGTACTAAAATTGGTATCGTATCAGAAGTGAAAAAGTAGAATCGGGCCAAGCCTAACAAAAAAACAGGGCAAATATCCCATATAATTAATAGATAGATAGTACTTTATTGATTCCTTCAGGAGAGTTCCCTCAGGAAAATTCAAAAGTTAATGTCCATCCAATGAATGTGCTCCACTTTTGTGGCCACAGTCTAAACTCCAGCTAAGCTAACTGGTTAGTTCTAGGACCCCCAAACAACCATCAATCAATCAATCAATGTTTACTTATATAGCCCTAAATCACTAGTGTCTCAAAGGGCTGCACAAACCACTACGACATCCTCGGTAGGCCCACATAAGGGCAAGGAAAACTCACACCCAGTGGGACGTTGGTGACAATAATGACTATGAGAACCTTAGAGAGGAGGAAAGCAATGGATGTCGAGCGGGTCTAACATGATACTGTGAGAGTTCAATCCACAATGGATCCAACACAGTCGCGAGAGTCCAGTCCAAAGCGGATCCAACACAGCAGCGAGAGTCCTGTTCACAGCGGAGCCAGCAGGAAACCATCACAAGCGGAGGCGGATCAGCAGCGCAGAGATGTCCCCAGCTGATACACAGGCAAGCAGTACATGGCCACCGGATCGGACCGGACCCCCTCCACAAGGGAGAGTGGGACATAGAAGAAAAAGAAAAGAAACGGCAGATCAACTGGTCTAAAAAGGTTGGCTATTTAAAGGCTAGAGTATACAAATGAGTTTTAAGGTGAGACTTAAATGCTTCTACTGAGGTGGCATCTCGAACTGTTACCGGGAGGGCATTCCAGAGTACTGGAGCCCGAACGGAAAACGCTCAATAGCCCGCAGACTTTTTTTGGGCTTTGGGAATCACTAATAAGCCGGAGTCCTTTGAACGCAGATTTCTTGCCGGGACATATGGTACAATACAATCGGCAAGATAGGATGGAGCTAGACCGTGTAGTATTTTATACGTAAGTAGTAAAACCTTAAAGTCACATCTTAAGTGCACAGGAAGCCAGTGCAGGTGAGCCAGTACAGGCGTAATGTGATCAAACTTTCTTGTTCTTGTCAAAAGTCTAGCAGCCGCATTTTGTACCAACTGTAATCTTTTAATGCTAGACATGGGGAGACCCGAAAATAATACGTTACAGTAGTCGAGGCGAGACGTAACAAACGCATGGATAATGATCTCAGCGTCTTTAGTGGACAGAATGGAGTGAATTTTAGCGATATTACGGAGATGAAAGAAGGCCGTTTTAGTAACGCTTTTAATGTGTGACTCAAAGGAGAGAGTTGGGTCGAAGATAATACCCAGATTCTTTACCGTGTCGCCTTGTTTAATTATTTGGTTGTCAAATGTTAGAGTTGTATTATTAAATAGAGGTCGGTGTCTAGCAGGACCGATAATCAGCATTTCCGTTTTTTTGGCGTTGAGTTGCAAAAAGTTAGCGGACATCCATTGTTTAATTTCCTTAAGACACGCCTCCAGCTGACTACAATCCGGCGTGTAGATCAGCTTTAGGGGCATGTAGAGTTGGGTGTCATCAGCATAGCAGTGAAAGCTAACACCGTATTTGCGTATGATGTCACCTAGCGGCAGCATGTAGATGCTGAAGAGTGCAGGGCCAAGGACCGAACCCTGGGGAACTCCACACGTTACCTTAACGTAGTCCGAGGTCACATTGTTATGGGAGACACACTGCATCCTATCAGTAAGATAAGAGTTAAACCAAGACAGGGCTAAGTCTGACATACCAATTCGGTACTCCTTTTATTGGGCCTTTTAAACTTTCCACATCATCAAGTTCCAGCCTATATATAAGGCTCATTGTGTGCCGTGACAGGGAGCAGAAGAATTTACAATTCCCTCCAACCTAGCAGGGCCATAAACAAAAAAAAAACCCCAGACCTTGACGTGCAGTCGTCGCATTCAACAGCTCTAAAAAGTCAACAGCGCAGCAGTCAGTCGGCGTGCTTGTCATCTGCACTTTGCCGACACTTTCATGAGGTGCGCAAACTGACATCTAATCAGCTTTTTGGCGTCTCGGTGAATGAATCAGCACAACATCGGCTGCACCTGCTTTTTCTGGACTTTTTTTGTCATGCTAAAAGTGTTTGATGGGATTGAGGTCAGGGCTCAAGTCGAGTGAGACAAAAACTTCCTTGAAGTGTTCCCACACTGCTGGGAGACATGCCATTGGTCCTTAGAAAGCATCTTGGACTAGCATTTTTGCACTCACTTCTTAAAAATGTCAAAATGTTCCTCTTTAAAAGGACGTCTTTGACTTGTGTTTTTTGCAGTAGGTCCAGATCACTCCTGTCGTCATCTAGATCAGTGTTTTTCAACCACTGTGCCGTGTCCCACTAGATAATTGCTTTGTGGATGTCGGGAACACGTCGTGTGAGATGACGATGGTTTGTCGTGATCACAATATGCAGACGACAGCGGAAGGCAGTGTGCAGGTAAAAAGGTATCTAATGCTTAAACAAGGAATAAACAAAAGGTGAGTGCCCCTAAGAAAAGGCATTGAAGCTTAGGGAAGGCTATGCAGAACCAAACTAAAACTGAACTGGCTACAACGTAAACAAAAACAGAATGCTGGACGACAGCAAAGACTTACTGTGGAGCAAAGACGGCGTCCACAATGTATACCTATTTGGGAATGTCCGGCGGGCCAGATGGAAAAGTGTAAAGGGCCAGGTGTGTAATATACTGTACATATATTATGTAAATATTACGTATATAGGTTATAGCTCGGTTGGTAGAGCGGCCGTGCCAGCAACTTGAGGGTTGCAGGTTCGATCCCCGCTTCTGCCATCCTAGTCACTGTCGTTGTGTCCTTGGGCAAGACACTTTACCCACCTGCTCCCAGTGCCACCCACACTGGTTTAATTGTAACTTAGATATTGGGTTTCACTATGTAAAGCGCTTTGAGTCACTAGAGAAAAAAGCGCTATATAAAATATAATTCACTAATTTATATCGCTCTAATTAGTCTATTTATACCTGCATTGTCCTTTCCATCCTTCGTCATTGTGACTGAGCTACTGTGTGCAATAATTTCCTTTGTGGATCATTAAAATTTGTCTAAGTCTAAGTTTAAGTGATCTATAATCTCCGAGACAAGCAGTCCTGCAGCGTGTTTACTTGTGCAAAGCCAGATAGCAAGTTAACATCTAAATGTCCTCCAATAAGCACAAAAGGTTGGTCCAAAAATGATCCCCGGGCTGCTACCCTCACCTCCCAGGGGTGTGTGTATATTGTAGAGTCCTGGAAGAGTTAGTGCTGCAAGGGAGTCTGGGTATTTGTTCTGTTGTGTTACGGTGCGGATGTTCTCCCGAAATGTGTTTGTCATTCTTGTTTGGTGTGGGTTCACAGTGTGGCGCATATTTGTAACTGTGTTCAAATCAAATCAAATCAACTTTATTAAAAACGGGCGTCCACAATGTATGTGACACGACAATCAACAATGTCCGCACAAAAAAATATAGCAACAAGTTAGTCTTGATTGCGAAAACAAAGCAGGTGCGGGGAATAGCGGACATGAAACTGCCACGGGAAAATACCAAAAGAAAGAGAAAAAGCCACCAAAATACTACACGGTCTAGCTCCATCCTATCTTGCCGATTGTATTGTACCATATGTCCCGGCAAGAAATCTGCGTTCAAAGGACTCTGGCTTGTTAGTGATTCCCAAAGCCCAAAAAAAGTCTGCGGGCTATAGAGCGTTTTCCGTTCGGGCTCCAGTACTCTGGAATGCCCTCCCGGTAACAGTTCGAGATGCCACCTCAGTAGAAGCATTTAAGTCTCACCTTAAAACTCATTTGTATACTCTAGCCTTTAAATAGACTCCCTTTTTAGACCAGTTGATCTGCCGTTTCTTTTCTTTTTCTTCTATGTCCCACTCTCCCTTGTGGAGGGGGTCCGGTCCGATCCGGTGGCCATGTACTGCTTGCCTGTGTATCGGCTGGGGACATCTCTGCGCTGCTGATCCGCCTCCGCTTGGGATGGTTTCCTGCTGGCTCCGCTGTGAACGGGACTCTCGCTGCTGTGTTGGATCCGCTTTGGACTGGACTCTCGCGACTGTGTTGGATCCATTGTGGATTGAATTTTCACAGTATCATGTTAGACCCGCTCGACATCCATTGCTTTCCTCCTCTCCAAGGTTCTCATAGTCATTATTGTCACCGACGTCCCACTGGGTGTGAGTTTTCCTTGCCCTTATGTGGGCCTACCGAGGATGTCGTAGTGGTTTGTGCAGCCCTTTGAGACACTAGTGATTTAGGGCTATATAAGTAAACATTGATTGATTGATTGATTGATTGAAATATGAGCGCAAGACAACAACTAAAACACTACACACAGGAAAACAGCAAAACACTCCAAATAAGTCAGGGTGTGATGTGACAGGTGGTGACAGTACACCTACTTTGAGACAAGAGCTATATTGATGCATACTTGGTTACGATGCATACTATGGTTAAAGTCATATCCAAAAATTGCGACGACAACTTTTTACCGTCAATATCGGCTGCTGAGTTTCAGTTTTTAATTAGTTCTGCTGGTGGTGTGCCTCCCCATTTTTTCAAAGAATGTGCCTTGCCTCAAAAAAGGTTGAAAAACACTGGCCTACAGGATCTTCGAGTTAGGTGTTTAGCAGTGGATCCTTAAAAACAGCAGCACGCTCCAACTTTACCAGCATTTTATCACAAAAAATGCAATATTATCCTGTTACACAGTGGATCTTTGTCTAACGTTTTTTTTGCAGTGGATCTTCAAAACCTGCAGGATGATCCTGTCATATAATGGAGCAGTGTTTTTTAACCACTGTGCCGCGACACACTGGCGTGAAATACAGTCTGGTGTGCTGTGGGAGATGATCTAATTTCACCTATTTGGAGTAAAAAACATTTTTTTGCAAACCAGTAATTATAGTCTGCAAATGATCAATCAATCAATCAATCAATGTTTATTTATATAGCCCCAAATCACAAATGTCTCAAAGGACTGCACAAATCATTACGACTACAACATCCTCGGAAGAACCCACAAAAGGGCAAGGAAAACTCACACCCAGTGGGCAGGGAGAATTCACATCCAGTGGGACGCCAGTGACAATGCTGACTATGAGAAACCTTGGAGAGGACCTCAGATGTGGGCAACCCCCCCCCCCTCTAGGGGACCGAAAGCAATGGATGTCGAGCGGGTCTAACATGATACTGTGAAAGTTCAATCCATAGTGGCTCCAAGACAGCAGTGAGAGTCCCGTCCACAGGAAACCATCTCAAGCGGATCAGCAGCGTAGAGATGTCCCCAACCGATACAGGCGAGCGGTCCATCCTGGGTCCCGACGAGCGGTCCATCCTGGGTCTCGACTCTGGACAGTCAGTACTTCATCCATGGTCATCGGACCGGACCCCCTCCACAAGGGAGGGGGGGACATAGGAGAAAGAAAAGAAGCGGCAGATCAACTGGTCTAAAAAGGAGGTCTATTTAAAGGCTAGAGTATACAGATGAGTTTTAAGATGAGACTTAAATGCTTCTACTGAGGTGGCATCTCGAACTGTTACCGGGAGGGCATTCCAGAGTACTGGAGCCCGAACGGAAAATCAAAATGATGTGTTGTTGTTGAGTGTCGGTGCTGTCTAGAGCTCGGCAGAGTAACCGTGTAATACTTTTCCATATCAGGAGGTGGCAGCAGGTAGCTAATTGCTTTATAGATGTCGGAAACAGCCGGAGGCAGTGTGCTGGTAAAACGGTGTCTAACGCTTAAACCAAAAATAATCAAAAGGTGAGTGCCCCTAAGAAAAGGCATTGAAGCTTAGGGAAGGCTATGTAGAACGAAACTAAAACTGAACTGGCTAAAATGTAAACAAAAACAGAATGCTGGACGACAGCAAAGACTTACTGTGGCGCAAAGATGGCGTCCACAAAGTACATCCGGACATATTATGACAATCAATAATGGCCCTACAAAGAAAGATAGCAACAACTTTCTGTGGGGCAAAAAAGTATTTAGTCAGCCACCGATTATGCAAGTTCTCCCGCTTAAAATGATGACCGAGGTCTGTAATTTTCATCATAGGTACACTTCAACTGTGGGAGACAGAATGTGAAAAAAAATCCAGGAACTCACATTGTAGGAATTTTAAAAAATGTATTTGTAAATTATGGTGGAAAATAAGTATTTGGTCAACCACTCAAAGCTCTCACTGATGGAAGAAGGTTTTGGCTCAAAATCTCACGATACATGGCCCCATTCATTCTTTCCTTAACACAAATCAATCGTCCTGTCCCCCTTAGCAGAAAAACAGCCCCAAAGCATGATGTTTCCACCCCCATGCTTCACAGTAGGTGTGGTGTTCTTGGGATGCAACTCAGTATTCTTCTTCCTCCAAACACGACGAGTTGAGTTTATACCAAAAAGTTCTATTTTGGTTTCATCTGACCACATGACATTCTCCCAATCCTCTGCTGTATCATCCATGTATCCATTTTGGTATAAACTCAACTCGTCGTGTTTGGAGGACTTAGGGAAGGCTATGCAGAACGAAACTAAAACTGAACTGGCTAAAAAAGTAAACAAAAACAGAATGCTGGACGACAGCAAAGACTTAATGTGGAGCAAAGAGGGCGTCCGGACATGTCATGACAATCAACAATGTCCCTACAAAAAATATTAAAAACAACAGGGCTTCACGGTGGAAGAGGGGTTAGTGCGCCTGCCTCACAATACGAAGGTCCTGCAGTCCTGGGTTCAAATCCAGGCTCGGGATCTTTCTGTGTGGAGTTTGCATGTTCTCCCCGTGAATGCGTGGGTTCCCTCCGGGTACTCCGGCTTCCTCCCACTTCCAAAGACAAGCACCTGGGGATAGGTTGATTGGCAACACTAAATTGGCCCTAGTGTGTGAATGTTGTCTGTCTATCTGTGTTGGCCCTGCGATGAGGTGGCGACTTGTCCAGGGTGTACCCTGCCTTCTGCCCGATTGTAGCTGAGATAGGCGCCAGCGCCCCCCGCGACCCCAAAAGGGAATAAGCGGTAGAAAATGGATGGATGGATGGATGAAATATTATTGATTGCTAAAACAAAGCAGGTGCGGGGAATTGCGGTCAAGGAAGACATGAAACTGCTGCAGGAAAATACCAAAAAAAGAGAAAAAGCCGCCAAAATATGAGCGCAAGACAAGAGCTAAAACACTACACACAGAAAAACAGCAAAAAAACTCCAAATAAATCAGGGCGTGATGTGACAGTACACCTACTTTGAAACAAGAGACAAGCATTTAAGTCTCACCTTAAAACTCATCTGTATATTCTAGCCTTTAAATAGACCTCCTTTTTAGACCAGTTGATCTGCCGCTTCTTTTCTTTCTCCTATGTCCCCCCCTCCCTTGTGGAGGGGGTCCGGTCTGATAACCATGGATGAAGTACTGGCTGTCCAGAGTCGAGACCCAGGATGGACCGCTCGTCGGGACCCAGGATGGACCGCTCGCCTGTATCGGTTGGGGACATCTCTACGCTGCTGATCCGCTTGAGATGGTTTCCTGTGGACGGGACTCTCGCTGCTGTCTTGGAGCCACTATGGATTGAACTTTCACAGTATCATGTTAGACCCGCTTGACATCCATTGCTTTCGGTCCCCTAGAGGGGGGGGGGGGGGGTTGCCCACATCTGAGGTCCTCTCCAAGGTTTCTCATAGTCAGCATTGTCACTGGCGTCCCACTGGATGTGAATTCTCCCTGCCCACTGGGTGTGAGTTTTCCTTGCCCTTTTGTGGGTTCTTCCGAGGATGTTGTAGTCGTAATGATTTGTGCAGTCCTTTGAGACATTTGTGATTTGGGGCTATATAAATAAACATTGATTGATTGGAGGAGTTCAAGTACCTAGGAGTCTTGTTCACGAGTGAGGGAAGAGTGGATCGTGAGATCGACAGGCGGATCGGTGCGGCGTCTTCAGTAATGCGGACGTTGTACCGATCCGTTGTGGTGAAGAAGGAGCTGAGCCGGAAGGCAAAGCTCTCAATTTACCGGTCGATCTACGTTCCCATCCTCACCTATGGTCATGAGCTTTGGGTCATGACCGAAAGGATAAGATCACGGGTACAAGCGGCCGAAATGAGTTTCCTCCGCCGTGTGGCGGGGCTCTCCCTTAGAGATAGGGTGAGAAGCTCTGCCATCCGGGAGGAACTCAAAGTAAAGCCGCTGCTCCTTCACATCGAGAGGAGCCAGATGAGGTGGTTCGGGCATCTGGTCAGGATGCCACCCGAACGCCTCCCTAGGGAGGTGTTTAGGGCACGCCCAACCGGTAGGAGGCCACGGGGAAGACCCAGGACACGTTGGGAAGACTATGTCTCCCGGCTGGCCTGGGAACGCCTCGGGATCCCCCGGGAAGAGCTAGACGAAGTGGCTGGGGAGAGGGAAGTCTGGGTTTCCCTGCTTAGGCTGTTGCCCCCGCGACCCGACCTCGGATAAGCGGAAGATGATGGATGGATGGATGGATATTGGTTGTTGAGTTTCAGTTTTTAATGAATTCTGGGGGTTGTGTGCCTCCGTATTTTGTCAATGAAAAAAAATGTGCCTTGGCTCAAAAAAGGTTGAAAAACACTGGCCTACAGGCGCTTTGAGTTAGGTGTTTTGCAGTGGATCCTTAAAAAACAGCAGCGCGCTCCAACTTTATTAGTATTTTATTGCAAAAACCACAATATTATCCTGTTCCACAGAGCATCTTTGTTTTTTGCAGTGGATCTTCCAAAAAAACAGCAGGATGATTCTGTCATATAATAGAGGATCTTGGACTGGCATTTTTTTTTGGCAGTAAATCCTCCAAAAACAGCAGATTGCTCTCGTCACACAGCGGATCTTTGACCGGCGTAGTTTCCCGGCTGCGTGAGGGCCGAATAGCGACGCTCGTTATCTTCAGTGACGTGTTTGCAAGCATTAGTCAATAGTTCCTGGATGTTATCGATTATGACACATCCGCTCGTCCTTAAATGGCCGATAGTGTCGTCATGTCGCTCACGGCCTTTACCGCAGATTAATCGCTGACGTGTTCTAATCTGCGCCCTTTCCTCCGCATGCCGACTAGTTTTTAGTCACCTCTTTCTTCACACTATAACCTGTTGATGCCCCCCCCCCCCCCACACACACACTACCCCCCCACACACACCCACCCCCCTCATGAACATGAAACCTATCCATCCGTCTGACTTGATGAATGCACTGACAGCTTCTGCTCTGCTGACAGCTGCAGAAGCGACACTAATCCCGGGATTAGCACACCTTGACCAAGCCTCGCCGGTCGCATTTCTGCTGCTATGTCTACCACACACACACACACACACACACACACACACACACACACACACACACACGCGCACACACACACACATTTATCATGTTAGATAGGTGACGTGCCAAGCTTACCTGTGCAGAAGATGTTGATAGGAAGCAGAATCCTCACACAGCGATGATGTGTGTGTGTGTGTGTGTGTAAGTGTGTCTGTCCTGTCTGTATATATATGTGTGTGTGTGTGTGTGTGTGTGTGTGTTCTGCAGGAGAGACTGCTGTTGTGTTGTGTGTCAGCGTGAATCCTCTGCATGGACTTGTAGCCTCCCTTATTCTCTCTCTCGCTCTCTCACACACACACACACACGCTCTCTCTTTCTCTCACACACGCTCTCTCTCTCTCTCTCCGTCCTTGCTCTCGCTCGCTCATCCCTCACTGAGCTGTTTTATCATCAGCTGCTGGAAAAAAACGAAAACAATTTGGGAAAATAAGGTGAAATAATTGAAAAATATTATTCTTGAATTAGATACATTTTTTGAAGGAATTATATTTACATTTATTATAGATATTTAAAAATTGCAATCATTTTATTGGAGTTTTTTTTTTAAAGTGGTTTTGTACATTCCTTTATTAGGAATTTATTATCAATCAATGTTTATTTGTATAGCCCTAAATCACAAGTGTCTCAAAGGGCTGCACAAGCCACAAGGGCATCCTGGGTTCAGATCCCGCATCAGGGCAAGGAAAAACTCGACCCAGTGGGATAACAATGAGAAACCTTGGAGAGGACCGCAGATGTGGGGGACCATATGTTCCACTATTATGTTAAATCCACAGTAGATCTAACAGAGTAGTGAGAGTCCTGTCCATAGTGGATTTAACAAAATTGTGATAGTCCAGTCCGTAGTTGATTTAACATAATAGCGAGAGTCCAGTCCATTGTGGATCCAACATAATATTGTGAAAGTCCAGCCCATAGTGGATCTAACATAATAGTGAGAGTCCAGTCCACAGTGGATCTAACATAATAGTTAGAGTCCAGTCCATAGAGGATCTAACATAATAGTGAGAGTCCAGTCCATAGTGGATCTAACATAATAGAGTCAAGTCCATAGTGGATCTAACATAATAGTGAGAGTCCAGTCCATAGTGGATCTAACATAATAGAGTCCAGTCCATAGTGGATCCAACATAATATTGTGAAAGTCCAGTCCATAGTGGATCTAACATAATAGTGAGAGTCCAGTCCATAGTGGATCCAACATAATAGTGAGAGTCCAGTCCATAGTGTATCCAACATAATATTGTGAAAGTCCAGTCCATAGTGGATCCAACATAATAGTGAGAGTCCAGTCCATAGTGTATCCAACATAATATTGTGAAAGTCCAGTCCATAGTGGATCTAACATAATAGTGCGAGTCCAGTCCATAGTGGATCTAACATAATAGTGAGAGTCCAGTCCATAGTGGATCCAACATAATACTAAGAGTCCAGTCCATAGTGGATCTAACATAATAGTGAGAGTCCAGTCCATAGTGTATCCAACATAATATTGTGAAAGTCCAGTCCATAGTGGATCTAACATAATAGTGCGAGTCCAGTCCATAGTGGATCTAACATAATAGTGAGAGTCCAGTCCATAGTGGATCTGACATAATAGTGAGAGTCCAGTCCATAGTGGATCTGACATAATAGTGAGAGTGCAGTCCATAGTGGACCAAACATAATAGTGAGAGTCCAGTCCATAGTGGATCTGACATAATAGTGAGAGTCCGGTCCATTGTGGATCAAACATAATAGTGAGAGTCCAGTCCATAGTGGATCTAACATAATAGTGAGAGTCCAGTCCATAGTGGATCTAACATAATAGTGAGAGTCCAGTCCATAGTGGATCTAACATAATAGTGAGAGTCCAGTCCATAGTGGGGCCAGCAGGAGCCCATCCCGAGCAGAGACGGGTCAGCAGTGCAGAGAAGTCCCCAACCGATGCACAGGCGAGCAGTCCGTCCCGGGTCCCGACTCTGGTCCCGGGGTGGACCTACCGTATTTCCTTGAATTGCCGCTGGGGCGCTAATTAATTTAAAACCTCTTCTCACTCCTGCGCTTACCAAAGGCATGCGGTAAAAGTAAGCATGCGCTAATTATTTTAAAACCTCTTCTCACTCCGGCACTTACCAAAGGCATGCAGTAAAAATTTGAGTGTGATGTAAGAGTACCATCATGAAAAGCACATTTGATAAAAAAAAAACGTCATGGTCTTACCTTTACTTGTAAATGAAGTCCATGCCAGCTCCTTCTGAACAAAAGCATCGATAACTTGTTTATATCAATCATCAATCAATCAATGTTTACTTATATAGCCCTAAATCACTAGTGTCTCAAAGGGCTGCACAAACCACTACGACATCCTCAGTAGGCCCACATAAGGGCAAGGAAAACTCACACCCAGTGGGACGTCGGTGACAATGATGACTATGAGAACCTTGGAGAGGAGGAAAGCAATGGATGTCGAGCGGGTCTAACATGATACTGTGAAAGTTCAATCCATAATGGGTCCAACACAGTCGCGAGAGTCCAGTCCAGAGCGGATCCAAACAGCAGCGAGAGTCCCGTTCACAGCGGAGCCAGCAGGAAACCATCCCAAGCGGAGGCGGATCAGCAGCGCCGGGAAGTCTTCCTTATCTTTCTTCAGTTTTAAAAGTATTTCTGTCTCGATGGAGATCTTCCTTTATTACCTCCTGCTTCGATTGAAAGTCCAGTTTAGAAAACTGCTATCAGTAACCTCGGACAACTCCCCCTCCCGTTCTGCTCTGTGGCTGATCTCTTAATCCCAAGGCTGCCACCAGGAAGTGTTATTGTATAAATAATACAATGGGTATTTAGGACTGGAACATGTTTTATTTTAGCCCGGTTGTTTACATAGCCAGCATAGGAGTGTTACATCCTAAAAGGTCCGTCATATTGGTCCCAGCACATATCACTCCACTCATTGTCACTTCTTCTGCAGCCAAGTAGTCGCAAGAAGGATCACTAGCGCCCTCTACCACCAGGAGACGGGAGTCATTTAATGACTCATATTTGACACACGCAGCTACGGTATTGTGACTGTCTCAAGCCGTCGTCTTGCGGGTTCCCAGGACCACCAAGGAAGGACATGGCTTGAGCAGTTTGATTTTGTTTATTTTTCAATAAAACCTCAGTTCCAGGTCGCTCTTCCGCTCCTCCTCTCCGCTCGCTCGCCCCCACCCTGCGTGCCCTGCCGGTCTGTCGGACCGTCGGCTCCACCTCTCCACAGGTATATTAATAAAACATAGCTGCTTACTTTTCTTTTTAGCACACCGGTATTCAATAGCTTGGACCTTAAATCCTACTGAATCGCTCTTAATCTTCTTCCCTTTATGCGATTTCAAATTACCGGTATTGAAATCAGCCTCGTCCATTTTGAAAATGATGACAGGTGTAGTGTCACTCTTGACGTCACGAGTTTGACCCGTCGGTAATACTGAGCATGTGCTAATAATTTTGCGAACAGTAATTCAAGGCAGGCGCATACTATTCAAGGAAATACAGTAAATCAAAAAAATACTTTTTTGTCATTTTGTAACCTTTATTTTTACTTTTATGAATATTTTTTGTATTATTCATACAAAAATGTACAAACGCAGTACACAAAATGATACATATTTGCTCTCACTTTCAACATGTCATCCCAACTTTTGAGATATTTATGATAGATAAAAAATATATAGTATTGTGACAGTCGCTTGCTGTCGTGCGGGTTCCACCGACCACCAAGGAAGGACATTTTGCTCTTGCATGTTTGACTCTTGTTTATTTTTCAATAAATCAAGTCTTTTGCCGGGTTGCTTTTCAGCTCCTACTTTGCTGCTCGCTCTTCGGTCGCTTTCGTCGTCGTCGTTGTCTTCTCCCATGCGCCGCGGACTCTCCAACTCCTTCTCCCTGTTCTCTCCTCCTTCTCCTCTTTTATACATTGTCAGGAGAATTGTTAATAATTTCCCGGTGTGTGAGCCACACACCTGAATTCCATTGCGGCGGCGTCGCTCCCGGCACGCCTTGCCTCTCCGCTCCGCCGCACCCTCTGTCTCCTTGCCGCCATCTCGGCCCGTTGACTCCGCCTCTCCATGTATTTTTACATTTATGTTTCAATTTAGCTGCGTGTTCAAAGCTTTGTTTTTTCTTATTGGGATATTTTTAATCAATGTTTGTATCATTTTAATTTGTGCAGCATTATAAAGTGGTTCTTTTTGAAAGTGTGCTAGATAAATCAACCTTGACCTAAATTTAACTTTCCCTATTTTTAGTGGCCAACTTGAAACAAAGCGTTCAGTTCTAAAGACTCACCTTTGGCCATCGTAGCAGAGGTCACGCTCCACATCCTGAGGAATGTCCCAAATCTGAAACAATCGCAGACCTGGGAAGTATCCTTTCCTGCAATCCACTCCATCATCGCAACACAAGCAGTATCGTCTTAATGTCATCTTTGACCTTCTCTCTCCTTGCGCTTTTACCCTTGAATAGACATTCTGGTTGCCATGGCGACTGCTCCACTCGCGTTGGAGTGAACGTTCGGTCGTCCGTTTACATTTTGAGCTAAAGGTCCATGAATGACACGCGTTTCACAAAAACATGTTTGAAAATTGAATTCCAATAAAAACATTTTCAAGGATTTTATTCAATTATATTCGAATGAACCTAAAAAAAACACATATATATTTGTTTGGTATTAATAATAGTGATAATAAGTCTTGGTTTGGGCGATGCTAACAATGTTTTTTTTTGTTATGGGCGGTTAAAACACTGTTTTGTTATCAAAAAGGATGAATTATGCCACACACAAAAAAAAAGACGGTACATTTTTCTACTGTTGCTAGGCAGATTGGCAAGGTTTTTCTCAAATGTCTTATGGTCACCAGAATATCATGAATAAAACATTTAACAAATTCCACAAAAATTATCCTACAAAAAAGACGATATATATGTTTTAAATTATGGTCTGCATTGATAAAATTTGCACATAATCTTATTATTTATTGTATTGACAGTGTATAATAAAAATATTATGATTATTGGTGTTGTTGATTAACCGCGGTAAAATTCTAGATAGTATTTGGTTTTAAAATGTAATTATTGTAAAACTGTGGTTGATTGATTGCAATTTGATGGTCCTGGCATGGTGGTACTGTTCTTTTCCTGGAGGAACAGCTTGTTTGTTTATAACTAGCTGGTCACTAGCAAACAACTAGCACGCTGGTCGTCAGCAAACAACTAGCGCGCTGCTCGCTAGCAAACAACTAGCGCTCTGGTCGCTAGCAAACAACTAGCGCTCTGGTTGCTAGCAAACAACTAGCACGCTGGTCGTCAGCAAACAACTAGCGCGCTGCTCGCTAGCAAACAACTAGCGCTCTGGTCGCTAGCAAACAACTAGCGCGCTGGTCGCTAGCAAACAACTAGGGCTCTGGTTGCTAGCAAACAACTAGCACGCTGGTCGTCAGCAAACAACTAGCGCGCTGCTCGCTAGCAAACAACTAGCGCTCTGGTCGCTAGCAAACAACTAGCGCTCTGGTCGCTAGCGAACAACTAGCCCGCTGGTCGCCGGCAAATGACTAGCCCACTGGTTGCTAGCGAACAACTAGTCCGTTGGTTGCTAGCGAACGATTAGCCCGCTGGTCGCCTGCGAATGAGTAGGGCGCTGGTCGTCGGCAAACGACTAGCCCGCTGGTCGCTAGCGAACAACTAGCCCGCTGGTCAATAGCGAACAATTAGCCCGCTGGTCGCTAGCGAACGATTAGCCCGCTGGTCGCCTGCGAACGACTAGGGCGCTGGTCGTCGGCAAACGACTAGCCCGCTGGTCGCTAGCGAACGATTAGCCCGCTGGTTGCCTGCGAACGACTAGGGCGCTGGTCGTCGGCAAACGACTGGCCCGCTGGTCGCTAGCGAACGACTAGCTCGCTGGTCACTAGCGAACAACTAGCGCGTTGGTCGCTTGCAAATGTTTAGGGCGCTGGTCGTCGGCAAACGACTGGCCCGCTGGTTGCTAGCGAACGACTAGCTCGCTGGTCGCTAGCGAACAACTAGCGCGTTGGTCGCTTGCAAATGTTTAGGGCGCTGGTCGCCGGCGAATGACTAGCCCGCTGGTCGCTGGCAAACGACTAGCCCGCTGGTCGCCAGCGAACAACTAGCGCGTTAGTCGCTTGCAAATGTTTAGGGCGCTGGTCGCCGGCGAATGACTAGCCCGCTGGTCGCTGGCAAACGACTAGCCCGCTGGTCGCTAGCGAACAACTAGCCTGCTGGTCGCTAGCGAACAATTAGCCCGCTGGTTAGCGTACAAGTAGCCCATTGGTCACTAGCAAACGACAAGTTCGCTGGTTACTAGCTAACGCGCTAACCGCTAGCGAACAACAAGAGTGCTGGTCACCAGCGAACAACTAGCGCACTGGTCGCTTGCAAATAACTAGGGCGCTGGTCGTTTGCGAACGACTAGAGTGTTGGTCGCTAGCGAACGATTAGCCCGCTGGTTAGTGTACAACTACCCCATTGGTCACTAGCAAACGACAAGTTCGCTGGTTACTAGCTAACGCGCTAACCGCTAGCGAACAACAAGAGTGCTGGTCACCAGCGAACAACTAGCGCACTGGTCGCTTGCAAATGACTAGGGCGCTGGTCGTTTGCGAACGACTAGGGTGCTGGTCGCTAGCGAACGATTAGCCCGCTGGTTAGCGTACAAGTAGCCCATTGGTCACTAGCAAACGTCAAGTTCGCTGGTTACTAGCTAACGCGCTAACCGCTAGCGAACAACAAGAGTGCTGGTCACCAGCGAACAACTAGCGCACTGGTCGCTTGCAAATGACTAGGGCGCGGGTCGTTTGCGAACAGCTACGGCGCAGGTCGCCGGCAAACGACTAGCCCATTAGTCACTAGCAAAGGACAAATTCGCTGGTTACTAGCTAACACGCTAACCGCTAGCGAACAACAAGAGTGCTGATTGCTAGTGAACGGCCTGCTTGTTGGCCGCTAGCAAACAACTTTATTGCTGGCCGCTAGCAAACAACTTTATTGCTGGCCACTAGCAAACGGCTATCCCGCCGGTCGCTACTGTCACTGCCTGGTTTACTGAGCTGCCTGAGCATGTGGCAAAAGCAGCGCATGCATAACAACTTCATGCCATACTACAGTTTTTACGTCATTTCATGATTTTACAAAAATAACGTAAATGCTTTTAAAAATATTTTGATGAGTGAAAGTAATTTTTGAATAATGTAAAAATATAAGGTTGTTTAGTTACATCAATGTAGGCCAGGGGTAGGGAACCTATTGGGGAGTGGCTGTGCCAGCAACCTGAGGAGTCCTGGTTCAATCCCCAGCTTATACCAACTTAGTCACATCCATTGTGTCCTTGAGCGAGACACTTCACCCTTGCTCCTGATGGGTGGTGTTTAGCTCCTTGCATGGCAGCTCCTGCCATCAGTGTGTGAATGTGTGTGTGAATGTGGAAATTGTGTCAAAGCGCTTTGAGTTCTTTAAATGAGATTTTCTTATTTAAACGTTCATTTCGCGATATTGCCATATTTTTGCTGAAAGGATTTAGTAGAGAACATCGACGATAAAGTTTGTAACTTTTGGTCGCTAATAAAAAAGCCTTGCCTGTACTGGAAGTAGCAGACGATGTGCGCCTGACGTCACGGTTTGTGGAGCTCCTCACATCTTAACATTGTTTACAATCATGGCCACCAGCAGCGAGAGCGATTCGGACCGAGAAAGCAACGATTTCCACATTAATTTGAGCGAGGATGAAAGATCCGTGGATGAGGAATGTAAGAGTGAAGGACTAGGAAAAAAAAAGACTATAGGGCAGTGGGAGCGATTCAGATGTTATTAGACACATTTGCTAGGATAATTCTGGAAAATCCCTTATCTGCTTATTGTGTTACTAGTGTTTTAGTGAGATTATATGGTCGTACCTGTACAACCTGAAGGTCGGCCCCGCACCTTTCTTCAGCACCAGTCGACGGGTGTTGGCGATGTCCATCTCTGCCCTTCGCAAGGGTCCCTCTTCGAAACATGATCTTTCGAAATGATCGCTGCATAATACACTGTACTTGGTGTGTGTGGTCCAATCCAACCGTGTTCGCTTGACCGCTCTGTTCCATAGTAAAGCTTCACCGTCATCTTTCGGGAATGTAAACAATGAAACACCGGCTGTGTTTGTGTTGCTAAAGCCGGCCGCAATACACCGCTTCCCACCTACAGCTTTCTTCTTTGATGTCTCCATTGTCCATTGAACAAATTGCAATAGATTCAGCAACACAGTTGTACAGAATCCTGTGGAATTTCGCGATGAAAACAGACGAGCTAACAACTGGGAACGATGCTGGAACAAAATGTCCTCGACAATCCGTGACCTCACGCGCACAGCATCATCACACCGAGACGCTTTAGCTGGATATTTCGGCGCGAAATTTAAAATTGAAATTTAGTAAACTAAAAAGGCCGTATTGTCATGTGTTGCAATGTTAATATTTCATCATTAATATATAAACTATCAGACTGCGTGGTCGGTAGTAGTGGGTTTCAGTAGGCCTTTACAGGTAGAAATGCGCTGTACAAGTATAACCCAGTTACCATTTACATAACTATCTGTGTTGGCCCTGTGACGAGGCGGTAACTTGTCCGGGGTCGACCCTGCCGCTGCTAAAGTGCAGCTGGGATAAGCTCCAGCACCCCGCGACCTCGAGAGGGACAAGCGGTAGACAATGGGTAGATAGATAGATAGATAGATAGATAGATAGATAGATAGATAGTACTTTATTCATTCTGTCAGGAGAGTTCCTTCAGGAAAATTAAAATTTCAGCACAATCCCATTCAAGATCAGACAAACATTACAGGGAGACAGAACAGGATCGCTGACGGGTCTGCCGGCTTCCAGCGCCCCTTACAAAAAAGATGACATACAGGTAAACAAGGGGGGGGGGTGGGGGGGGGGGGGGGGGGAATAGAAGATTAAAATAAAATAAAAAAATCGGTCTTAGCCTGGGCCTTGGAGAGGGGGGGCAGACTGAGGCCAAGGGGGGAAAAAAAACAAAAAAAACAACAACTCATAGCCATGGTACACATCCCTCTTACATGTGTGTAGGAGGCAAACATCAAAGAACACAGAGGACATTAAAGACATTAAAGCAGCAGATACAACCAGACACTTCTACATACAGCTATGAATAAAAATAAAATAAACATATCCACTGTGGTGGTCTCTGCGGTGTTCCACGCCATCGTCTGCTGGGGTGGAGGGAGCATGGCCACAGACAGGAGCAGACCCAACAAAGCAACCAAGACAGCCGACTCCACTCTCGGCCAGTGTCCAGTCCGCATGGATGAGCGAGGATACGTCCAAGGTGACTGAGGTGTCCGACACCTGCTCACCCAGTCAAGACACCGCGAAGCCTCTCCGTCCCAGCGCTCAGTGCTAGCTCCGCAGCCCTGTCCCCCTCATCCGCATCTCCTCCAGTCCCTCCAAACAGACTCTGGTGTAGCAGAGACCCAGCAGCTGGTCTCCATGGCCAAAAGGCTCCCGGGAGGCAGATCCAGAAGTCCACAAAAAAAGCACCACAGAGGTCACGAAAGTGCCACCCCTTGTCACACAGTCCCAAAGGGTCCCGGACCAAAATGCAAAAAAATATAATAAGACATGAAAACAAGAGGGAAACACAAAAGGATGACACAAGAGCACAGAGCTCCTGCCTACAGCAGCCACTACAGCAGCGCCATCTTGGGAAAAAAAAAAAAAAAACGAATGGATGGATGGGAAGACTATTCTTCAGGTATTAAAGCCTGAATCATTATAGGTGGCTCAGGTCAGGTGGTCTCTCACGGGTGAAAGTGTCATGACAGGCGTCCGACTAATAACTTGCTAAGTTTAGGTTATAAATTATCTCAAAAAAGCTTCAAATTAATGAAGTATATATAAGTATTTTGCTTGTATTTGTTACCTTTGATGTATATATATATATATATATATATATATATATATATATATACAGTGGGGCAAAAAAAGTATTTAGTCAGCCACCGATTGTGCAAGTTCTCCCACTTAAATGATGACAGAGGTCTGTAATTTTCACCATAGGTACACTTCAACTGTGAGAGACAGAATGTGAAAAAAAAATCCAGGAATTCACATTGTAGGAATTTTTAAGAATTTATTTGTAAATTCTGGTGGGAAATAAGTATTTGGTCAACCATTCAAAGCTGATGGAAGGAGGTTTTGGCATAAATCTAACGATACATGGCCCCATTCATTCTTTCCTTAACACGACAAGTTGAGTTTATACCAAAATGGATACATGGATGATACAGCAGAGGATTGGGGGAATGTCATGTGGTCAGATGAAACCAAAATAGAACTTTTTGGTATAAACTCAACTCGTCGTGTTTGGAGGAAGAAGAATACTGAGTTGCATCCCAAGAACACCACACCTACTGTGAAGCATGGGGTGGAAACATCATGCTTTGGGGCTGTTTTTCTGCTAAGGGGACAGGACGATTGATTCCGTGTTAAGGAAAGAATGAATGGGGCCATGTATCGTGAGATTTTGAGCCAAAACCTCCTTCCATCAGTGAGAGCTTTGAATGGTTGACCAAATACTTATTTTTCCACCATAATTTACAAATAAATTCTTTAAAATTCCTACAATGTGAATTCCTGGATTTTTTTTTTCACATTCTGTCTCTCACAGTTGAAGTGTACCTATGATGAAAATTACAGACCTCCGTCATCATTTTAAGTGGGAGAACTTGCACAATCGGTGGCTGACTAAATACTTTTTTTGCCCCACTGTATATATCAAGCCAAGCATGATTAAATATGCCTTTCTGTCAGTGTTTCCATATCAAATGTGTTTGTTATGTTTTTGCACCCTGACACATATTCCTGTCTTTTTGTGTTTTGGGACTTTTTGTCCTCTCGAGGCTGCCACGACGACCTTAAGGCACGACGGAGCAGGTCAAAGTGTGTGTGTGTGTGTGTGTGTGTGTGTGTGTGTGTGTGTGTGTGTGCGTGTGTGTGCAGAATCTTGTTCTTTGTGTGACTTGAACAATAGTTTGTTGCTCCTGCCATACAGAGTAACATCTTTTTATAGACAACATTGTTGTCTTCCTCCAGTCTATTTGTGTAGTTGTTGTTGCATCCTTATAAATATGTTTCTAGTAGTTCGGTCAACCGTCCCCCCCCCCCCCCCCCCCCCCCCCCCCCCCCCCGCCCCTCCCCCCCCCCATCTCTGCCTTCCGTTCCTCCAATAACTCTTTCCCCTTTTCACTGGGACAATTGGGCCTCAGGACAAAAAATGGCAAAGGAAAGGCTCTGCAGGGTGGAGTTGGACTGGGGTCTTAGTAAGGGGAGGGTCCTTGCTGCCCTGGATGGGGTCTAAAAAGAAAGATGGACGGCAACACAACTTTCACATTCAGAGACGTTTTAAAGGCCTACTGAAATGAGATGTTCTTATTTAAACGGGGATAGCAGGTCCATTCTATGTGTCATACTTGATCATTTCGCGATATTGCCATATTTTTGCTGAAAGGATTTAGTAGAGAACATCGACGATAAAGTTAGCAACTTTTGGTCGCTAATAAAAAAGCCTTTCCTGTACCGGAAGTAGAAGCCGATGTGCGTGCGAGGGCTCCTCACATCCGCACATTGATTACAATCATGGCCACCAGCAGCGCGAGCAATTCTGACCGAGAAAACGACAATTTCCCCATTAATTGGAGCGAGGATGAAAGATTTGTGGATGAGGATAGTGAGAGTGAAGGTCTACAAATTAAAAATATATATACAGGGCAGTGGGAGCAATTCAGATGTTCCATCCATCCATTTTCTACCGCGTATTCCATTTCGGGGTCGCGGGGGGCGCTGGCGCCTATCTCAGCTACAATCGGGCGGAAGGCGGGGTACACCCTGGACAAGTCGCCAGTTCATCGCAGGGCCAACACAGATAGACAGACAACATTCACACTCACATTCACACACTAGGGCCAATTTTAGTGTTGCCAATCAACCTATCCCCAGGTGCATGTCTTTGGAAGTGGGAGGAAGCCGGAGTACCCGTAGGGAACCCACGCATTCACGGGGAGAACATGCAAACTCCACACAGAAAGATCCCGAGCCTGGATTTGAACCCAGGACTGCAGGACCTTCGTATTGTGAGGCAGACGCACTAACCCCTCTGCCACCGTGAAGCCCCGATTCAGATGTTATTAGACACATTTACTAGGATCATTCTGGAAAATCCCGTATGTGATTATTGTGTTACTAGAGTTTTAGTGAGATTCTAAAGTCATACCTGAAAGTTGGAGGAGTGTGGTGACCGCCAGTGTCTCTGAGTGAAGCCATGGAGGAGCCAAGAAAGTCGCAGCTGCCTCTTTGACTGCTGCAGGAAGAACGACACAAGCTCCGCTCATGTTTACGGTAAGAGCCAACTTATTACCACAATTTTCTCACCGAAACCTGCCGGTTGACATGTGGTAGAGAAACATGTTCGCTTGACCGCTCTGTTCCATATTGAAGATTCACAACAAAAAAAGAAACACCGGCTGTGTTTGTGTTGCTACAGCCGGCCGAAATCCACCGCTTTCCACCAACAGCATTCTTCTTTGTAGTCTCCATTATTAATTAAACAAATTGCAAAAGATTCAGCAACACAGATGTCCAGAATACTGTGTAATTATGCGATTAAAGCAGATGACTTTTAGCCGTGAGTGGTGCTGGGATAAAATGTCCGCTCCAACCAATAACGTCACAAGCACGCGTCAACATAGGCGTCATCATTCCGCGACGTTTTCAACAGGACACTTTGCGGGAAATTTAAAATTGCAATTTAGTAAACTATACCGGCTGTATTGGCATGTGTTGCAATGTTAATATTTCATCATTGATATATAAACTATCAGACCGCGTGGTCGGTAGTAGTGGGTTTCAGTAGGCCTTTAATTATCAGCAGCTATTGTGTGCATTACGCTCAGTTGCTCTCTGGCGCTCTCATGTGGCCATTTGATGTAGTGGCGTCATTGGAAGTAATTGCTCTTCCTAACTTGGGGGAAAAAAAGGAGTAAAATGTTATTTTACTTGCAAATCCTTATAGAAGAGCAAAGTAAAGGGATTTTTTTCCTTTTGAAAATATTATTTACCGTATTAATAATCCTTAACTTCTTAGTCATACACAAAAACAGTTCACAATTGTTATACACGTATTGGGTGAAAATATTGTAGACTATAGTAACTTTTATTACATTTAAAATATTTTCTTACACTAATATCAAAAAAATGTTTTATTTTATTCGTGTTGCTTTATATTTTGCAGCGATTACCGTGTAGATCACTGTCTCCCCCATGCGGCTGCGGAATGTAGTGTAGTTATTGCACGTCTTTGCAGCTCCTGGATTAAAAAAGTGTTTAACATTAAAATATCTGTTTTACAGGTAAAATTCACATTTTTAAATATTCATTATTGTTTTTTCTTGCACATATTTATAGGTTAATTGGCAACACTAAATGGTCCCTAGTGTGTGAATGTGAGTGGGAATGTTGTCTGTCTATCTGTGTTGGCCCTGTGATGAGGTGGCGACTTGTCCAGGGTGTACCCTGACTTCCGCCCGATTGTAGCTGAGATAGGCGCCAGCGCCCACCGCGACCCAGAAAGGGAATAAGCGGTAGAAAATGGATGGATGGATGGATATTTACAAAAAAGAAAACTGTATTCATTTAACCTTCCTAGCTTTTAGTGTCATTTCCCACATTAATACATGAAACATTTATTATAATTAGTAATGTTTTTTTTTACAGGTTTTAAGGAATTTTACGCAACAAGCTGAAATACACGAAATAAAAACACACAATATTGTAGAATGTTTTAAGACTACAAACATTTTTAAACTGCCATAAAGGTAAATCAGATTTATATAATGTTTACCTTCTCACTTACTCACAGTATCATAACTTTATAACAATGTTAATCATTATCATAGTAATGACTATTTGATTGACCATGAATTGATTAACGTGGCCCCCGACTTAAACAAGTTGAAAAACTTATTCGGGTGTTACCATTTAGTGGTGAATTGTACGGAATATGTACTGTACTGTGCAATCTACTAATAAAAGTTTCGATCAATTAAAACAACTGTTAATGCAAGAAGTCCCCGTGTAATGCACTGTGTTGCTCTCTGGCTCCATCATGTGGCCGTGTGAAGTAGTGTAGTTGTACGTCATTGCATTTCTTGACTTAAAAAAAACTACTTTTCAAATATCGAGTTTGAGTTTATTTCGAACATGCAAGCATACAACATGATACATCACAATTTCCAGTTTCTCTTTTCATCATGTTTTGCTAAAACTTTTGTTCACTTCCTGTTCTCAATGTCTTCACAATATACTCCAGAAGTAATCACAATAAAATAAATAAATAATTGTTGAAGTAAGTTTTATTCCATACAATGAGATAAGTTTGATTATTTTGAGAATGAAAGAATGAATGGGTGAATAAATTCAGAATGTTTATCATGGTTCTTCTTTTTTGTACTTTGTAAACACTTTAAGTTTGAAGAGTTTTTTGAAGTGGATCATATTAGTACATTGTTTGATTGCTTTGCTTCATCCATTCAATTGTTTAATTCCACATACAGATGTACTGAAGGTCTTAAGTGTTGTACGTGCGTATACGTTTCTCCTCTTTTGTTGAGAAGAATTGTTGTATATTCTTGGGAAGCAGGTTATAGTTCACTTTGTGTAAAATTTTAACTGTTTGCAAATTCACTATGTCGTGGAATTTCAGTATCTTTATTCAATAAATAAAGGATTTGTATGTTCTCTATATCAGTTTTAAATGTATATAAAAATGTTAAATGTAAATTTTTACTTATACGTATCTAATATTTTTATTCTTGTACTTTAGTCTTTTAAAAAACGATATAATATATACACTGTGACTACTGTGTCGAGCACTGTGTTGCTCTCTGGCTCCACCCTATGGCCGAAGGTTGTAGTGCGGTTATTGGAAGCGGTTGAGCTTCTAGAATAAACCTGTCTTGACCTTTAAATGTTTCCATATTTAGAAGTGCAAAGTCTTCATTAGACACAACTCACAAGTTGTTCCATTGGCCGCAGCGAGCTATAAATACACCAAAGGAGTCCATTGATAACAAAGGTGCTAGTTTTATATTGGAATGTGTCACAGCTGACCCTCTGACGGAAACACAATGGAGAAGTTGGAGGTGGGGGTTGTGCGAGGGGGGGGGTGACACAGTTTCCATCCTTCTCAGCTCAGCTCTGACCTGGCTGGAACCACCGCACCTTACACCGGCTGCACGCGGACGACACGCCGGCAGTGTGTGCCTCTAGAGCGGGGACACGATGGGCAACTTGCCGCTCTTCAGCGGGTAATATATGCTTGTGGGGGATTCTGTTTGTTTGTTTGTTTGTCTTTGTTTGCGTGTTGCCGGTGGAATATGGGTCACGCAGGGCTAAAGAATGCAGCAGCATTAGCTCTAATATTATTCCCTATTTGTTTGTATTCATATTTTGTTTGTTTTTTTAATTCATCCATCCATTTTCTACTACTTGTCCCTTTTTGTTTTAAACTCCAACTCTTATGCTATGTGAACTCACTATGTTCTCTGCTGGCTGTACATATCCTACTAAATAAGACCTACACTGTTTCAATGTCCACATTTCTCTGTTGATGCAATTGATGATGACCGAAGTTCTGATATCAACCAAAGCTCCTCATCCCACCCCCCGGATTGTAAATAATGTAAATAATTCAATGTACATACTATGATGATTAACTTGTGTGATGACTGTATTATGCTGATAGTATATATTTGTACCATGAATTGATTAACGTGGACCTGCGATGAGGTGGCGACTTGTCCAGGGTGTACCCTGCCTTCCGCCCGATTGTAGCTGAGATAGGCGCCAGCGCCCCCCGCGACCCTGAAAGGGAATAAGCGGTAGAAAATGGATGGATGGATGGATGGACCCCGACTTAAACAAGTTGAAAAACTTATTCGGGTGTTACCATTTAGTGGTCAATTGTACGGAATATGTACTGTACTGTGCAATCTAATAGTAAAAGTTTCAATCAATCAATCAATCAATCAAACCAACTTTTTATTTTTTATAGTTTTGTTACCTATCGTTTTGATTTACATTTTGTTTTAAACTCTCATCGTTTTCATATTTCTTCCCTATACTGTATTTAATCCTATTGTTTTATTCATATTTCGTTGTAAAATTATATTATTTTCATATTTGCAATTCTTATTGTTTTTATTCCTACTTTTACTTTCTATTGTTTTTATTCCTACTTTTAATTTATGTTGTTTTTATTCCTGCATTTAATTCCTGTTGTTTTTATTCCCTATTTTTTAATTTGTAATGTTTTTGCTCCCTGCGATGAGATGGCGACTTGTCCAGGGTGTACGCGGCATTCCGCCCGATCGTAGCTGAGATAGGCACCAGCGCCCCCCGCGACCTCAAAGGGAATAAGCGGTAGAAATCGATGGATGGATGTTTTTATTCCTACATTTAAATCATAATGTTTTTTTTCCTACATTTAATTCCTGTTGTTTCTATTCCCTTTTTTTTAAATTAATAATGTTTTTATTCCCTATTTTGAATTCCTAATGTTATTTATTCCTAATTCTGATTCCTATTGTTTTTATTTCCTATTTTAATTCTTATTGTTTTTATTCCTGCACTTAATTTCTGTTGTTTTTATTCACAATTTTTTTATTTTCAATGTTTTTATTCCTAAATTTAATTCATAATGTTTTTATTCCTACATTTAATACCTGTTGTTTTTATTCCCTTTTTTTCCAAATTCCTAATGTTTTTATTCCCTATTTTTAATTCCCAATGTTTTTTATTCCTACTTCTGATTCCTATTGTTATTATTTCCTATTTTAATTCTAATTGTTTTTATTCCTGCATTTAATTCCTGTTGTTTTACACCCTATTTTTTAAATTTGTAATGTTTTTATTCCTACATTTGATTCCAAATGTTTTTATTCCTACATTAAATTCCTGTTGTTTTTATTCCCCATTTTTAATTTCTAATGTTTTTATTCCCTATTTTTAATTCCTAATTTTTTTATTCCTACTTTTAATTCCTATTGTTTTTATTTCCTATTTTAATTCTTATTGTTTTTATTCCTGCATTTAATTCCTGTTGTTTTTACACCCTATTTATAATGTGAAATGTTTTTATTCCTAGAGTTAACTCCTGTTGTTTTTACACCCTATCTTTAATTTGTAATGTTTTTATTCCTACATTTAATTCCTGTTGTTTCTATTCCCTTTTTTTTAATTAATAATGTTTTTATTCCCTATTTTGAATTCCTAATGTTATTTATTCCTAATTCTGATTCCTATTGTTTTTATTTCCTATTTTAATTCTTATTGTTTTTATTCCTGCACTTAATTTCTGTTGTTTTTATTCACAATTTTTTAATTTTTAATGTTTTTATTCCTAAATTTAATTCATGATATTTTTATTCCTACATTTAATACCTGTTGTTTTTATTCCCTTTTTTCCAAATTCCTAATGTTTTTATTCCCTATTTTTAATTCCCAATGTTTTTTATTCCTACTTCTGATTCCTATTGTTATTATTTCCTATTTTAATTCTAATTGTTTTTATTCCTGCATTTAATTCCTGTTGTTTTACACCCTATTTTTTAAATTTGTAATGTTTTTATTCCTACATTTGATTCCAAATGTTTTTATTCCTACATTAAATTCCTGTTGTTTTTATTCCCCATTTTTAATTTCTAATGTTTTTATTCCCTATTTTTAATTCCTAATTTTTTTATTCCTACTTTTGATTCCTATTGTTTTTATTTCCTATTTTAATTCTTATTGTTTTTATTCCTGCATTTAATTCCTGTTGTTTTTACCCCCTATTTATTATTTGTAATGTTTTTATTCCTAGAGTTAATTCCTGTTGTTTTTACACCCTATTTTTAATTTGTAATGTTTTAATTCCTACATTTAATTCATACTTTTTTTATTCCAACATTTAATTCCTGTTGTTTTAATTCCCAATGTTTTTGATATCTATTTTTAATTCCAAATCTTTTTATTCCTACTTTTGATTCCTGTTGTTTTTATTCCCTACTTTTAATTTCTAATGTTTTTATTCCCTATTTTTAATTCCTAATTTTTTTATTCCTACTTTTGATTCCTATTGTTTTTATTTCCTATTTTAATTCTTATTGTTTTTATTCCTGCATTTAATTCCTGTTGTTTTTACACCCTATTTATAATTTGTAATGTTTTTATTCCTAGAGTTAATTCCTGTTGTTTTTACGCCCTATTTTTAATTTGTAATCTTTTTATTCCTGCATTTAATTCATAATGTTTTTATTCCAACATTTAATTCCTGTTGTTTTTATTCCCTATTTTTAATTCCCAATGTTTTTGATATCTATTTGTAATTCCAAATGTTTTTACTCCTACTTTTGATTCCTATTGTTTTCATTTCTAGTTTTTATTCCTACATTTAATTCCTATTGTTTTTATTCCACATTTTTCATTCCAATTGTTTTTATTCCCACTTTTGATTCCTGTTATTTTTATTCCTACATTTAATTCCTATTTTTTCTATTCTTACTTTTAATTCCTGTTGTTTTTATTCTTACATTTAATTCCTTATTGTTGTTATTCCTTATTTTTAATTCCCGTTTTTTTTTTACTCCCAGCCTGTTCGCTGCAGACTCCCCCCAGCCTGACAGCAGGACCATCAGCAGAGGCATCATTTACTTCCAGTCTTCTCCTCCGACCCCGGACTCACTTCCCGCGTCCTCCCCGAGCCTCGTCCAATCGCAGCCCTCCTCGTCCTCCCGCCCTCTCCTCCTCTTCCTGTCCTGGCTGGGCGCCCATCCGGCGGCGGCGTCCAAGTACTTCCACACGTACTTGGAGCGCGGCATGGACGTCCTGCTGGTGCAGAGCAGCGTGCTGCACTTCCTCTGGCCCCGCTGGGGGCTGGACTACGGCGGGGAGGTCCTCCGAGTGCTGGAGGGGCCCGAGTTCAGCGGGCGGCCCCTGCTCATCTACGCCTCGTCCATCGGGGGCTACACCTTCACGCAGGTGCTCACCCACGTGGCCCACAGGCGGGGCGAACATGACGCGCTGGCCCGCAGGGTCGTAGGTCACATCTACGACAGCCTGGTGGCGGGCACCTTGGAGCACATGGCCACAGGTGAGCGAGGGCCCGCTGGTGCTCGGGTTACCTTGAATTATTCCCTACTGCACTCTTGTTACTCCTCCTTCAGCAGAAACTCTATCTTCGACTGTCCAACTGGTAGATAACTCAAGCAAGCAAAGAATAGAAAATCAGTAGCATTCAAAAAGTTAGCTTCGGGGTTCTTGCTGATGTCCTTTGATTTTTTTAAAAGGACTAATCTGACCTTTAACCTCTGCTAAGTCACCTAATAGCAGTCAAACCTAGTAAAGTCAGAAATTATAATCATAATTAAAGATGAAAGTAATTTTTTAATCATATTATGCTTCCAAAGCTGTGGTTTTTAGGGGGTTGTTTGTATCCAATCAGAATTCAGCTAACTTTTCCACTTTGCATCAGTCCATCTTAGATGATCTCGGGCCCAGAGAAGCCGGCGGCGTTTCTGGATGTTGTTGATAAATGGCTTTCGCTTTGCATAGTAGAGCTTTAACCTACACTTACAGATGTAGCGACCAAATGTATTTAGTGACAGTGGTTCTGAAGTGTTCCTGAGCCCATGTGGTGATATCCTTTATCAATCAATCAATCAATGTTTACTTATATAGCCCTAAATCACTAGTGTCTCAAAGGGCTGCACAAACCACCACGACATCCTCAGTAGGCCCACATAAGGGAAAGGAAAACTCACACCCAGTGGGACGTCGGTGACAATAATGACTATGAGAACCTTGGAGAGGAGGAAAGCAATGGATGTCGAGCGGGTCTAACATGATACTGTGAAAGTTCAATCCATTATGGATCCAACACAGTCGCGAGAGTCCAGTCCAAAGCGGATCCAACACAGCAGCGAGAGTCCCGTTCACAGCGGAGCCAGCAGGAAACCATCCCAAGCGGAGGCAGATCAGCAGCGCAGAGATGTCCCCAGCCGATACACAGGCAAGCAGTACATTTAGAGATTGATGTCGGTTTTTGATACAGTGTCGTCTGAGGGACGGAAGGTCACGGTCATTCACTGTTAGTTTACGGCCATGCCGCTTACGTGGAGTGATTTCTCCAGATTCTCTGAACTTTTTGATGATATTATGGACCGTAGATGTTGAAATCCCTAAATTTCTTGCAATCACACTTTGAGAAACGTTGTTCTTAAACTGTTTGACTATTTTCTCGCGCAGTTGTGGACAAAGGGGTGTACCTCACCCCATCCTTTCTTGTGAAAGACTCAGCATTTTTTTGGGAAGCTGTTTTTATACCCAATCATGGCACCCACCTGTTCCCAACTAGCCTGCACACCTGTGGGATGTTCCAAATAAGTGTTGGATGAGCATTCCTCAACTTTATCAGTATTTATTGCCATTTTTCCCAACTTCTTTGTCACGTGTTGCTGGCATCAAATTCTAAAGTTAATGATTATTTGCACACCAAAAAAACAAACGCTCATCAGTTTGAACATCAAATATGTCGTCTTTGTAGCATATTCAACTGAATATGGGTTGAAAATGATTTGCAAATCATTGTATTCCGTTTATATTTACATCTAACTCAATTTCCCAACTCATTTGGAAACGGGGTTTGTAGATCATCAGCGGTCACTCGAAGCGAGTATGACGATCCTCCAGGTAGGGGTGTATCCCTTTATGGAGGATGCCTGTGCATGACTTAGTTTAACGTGGGGCAACTGGTGCACAGACAGTGTCCACACCATCCTTGACAGATCCGGGTCAGGGTCCAGTGGCATGGAGCCCAAGACGACTGGGGACCCTTTTCCGCTGCAGCCCTCCTCCGCCATCGCAGCCGTTGTGGTAGTTCTTAAATCTACCGTCTTCCGCCTGCTCCGCCGTTGAGGTCTTCACCGTATCCCTGGCTAGGGGGCAGTCAGGTACTAGGCCTTTGCCAAGGGCCACCTGGGGTAACTGTGGTAAAGGGGTTAACCTCCTAGTGCCCCAAGACCCCATAGAGGAGCCTCCACTGCCGGATGCACTTTAACGTCATGCCCAGGACACACACACACAACCAATTAGGTATAGCACCGATGAATACCTGTATCAGGCTCCAGCGACCCCGAAAGGGACAAGCGGTAGAAAATGGATAGATGCATGGAATACCTGTGTCATTAAGGAATATCAATATCTATATGGGTAAATCCGAACGATATACCTCCCTACCTTTCAATCAATCAATCAATGTTTATTTATATAGCCCCAAATCACAAATGTCTCAAAGGACTGCACAAATCATTACGACTACAACATCCTCGGAAGAACCCACAAAAGGGCAAGGAAAACTCACACCCAGTGGGCAGGGAGAATTCACATCCAGTGGGACGCCAGTGACAATGCTGACTATGAGAAACCTTGGAGAGGACCTCAGATGTGGACAACCCCCCCTCTCTAGGGGACCGAAATGGGACCTCTTGTTTTCTCTACGCACCTGTCATGCTGTTTGGTCGGCGTCTTGATGTGCCGCATGTGTGGGGTAAGGTGGATTGTCTTGGCAGGGAGGAGGTGCTCACCACCACCACAGATGTAGGCAGATGTTTGAACAGTATTTGAGAGGAGTGGGTGTTTGGTGGAGGTTTTGGAGCTTTGACTTCCACTGGTGAAGTATATTTAATATTTTTGGTCACTGTAACGTCGGGCTTGGAGCTTCACGGTGGCAGAGGGGTTAGTGTGTCTGCCTCACAATACGAAGGTCCTGCAGTCCTGGGTTCAAATCCAGCCTCGGGATCTTTCTGTGTGGAGTTTGCATGTTCTCCCCGTGAATGCGTGGGTTCCCTCAGGGTACTCCGGCTTCCTCCCACTTCCAAAGACATGCACCTGGGGATAGGTTGATTGGCAACACTAAATTGGCCCTAGTGTGTGAATTTAAGTCTCACCTTAAAACTCATCTGTATACTCTAGCCTTTAAATAGACCTCCTTTTTAGACCAGTTGATCTGCTGCTTCTTTTCTTTCTCCTATGTCCCCCCCTCCCTTGTGGAGGGGGTCCGGTCCGATGACCATGGATGAAGTACTGGCTGTCCAGAGTCGAGACCCAGGATGGACCGCTCGTCGGGACCCAGGATGGACCGCTCGCCTGTATCTGTTGGGGACATCTCTACGCTGCTGATCCGCTTGAGATGGTTTCCTGTGGACGGGACTCTCGCTGCTGTCTTGGAGCCACTATGGATTGAACTTTCACAGTATCATGTTAGACCCGCTCGACATCCATTGCTTTCGGTCCCCTAGAGGGGGGGGGGGTTGCCCACATCTGAGGTCCTCTCCAAGGTTTCTCATAGTCAGCATTGTCACTGGCGTCCCACTGGATGTGAATTCTCCCTGCCCACTGGGTGTGAGTTTTCCTTGCCCTTTTGTGGGTTCTTCCGAGGATGTTGTAGTCGTAATGATTTGTGCAGTCCTTTGAGACATTTGTGATTTGGGGCTATATAAATAAACATTGATTGATTGATTGATTGATTGAATGTGAGTGTAAATGTTGTCTGTCTATCTGTGTTGGCCCTGCGATGAGGTGGCGACTTGTCCAGGGTGAACGCCACCTTCCGCTTGATTGTAGCTGAGATAGGCGCCAGCGCCCCCGGCGGCCCCAAAAGGGAATAAGCGGTAGAAATGGATGGATGGATGTAACGTCGGGCTTCACGGTGGCAGAGAGGTTAGTGTGTCTGCCTCACAATACGAAGGTCCTGAGTAGTCCCGGGTTCAATCCCAGGCTCGGAATCTTTCTGTGTGGAGTTTGCATGTCCTCCCCGTGACTGCGTGGGTTCCCTCCGGGTACTCCGGCTTCCTCCCACTTCCAAAGACATGCACCTGGGGATAGGTTGATTGGCAACACTAAATTGGCCCTAGTGTGTGAATGTTTTCTATTGGTGTTGGCCCTGCGATGAGGTGGCGACTTGTCCAGGGTGAACGCCACCTTCCGCTTGATTGTAGCTGAGATAGGCGCCAGCGCCCCCGGCGGCCCCAAAAGGGAATAAGCGGTAGAAATGGATGGATGGATGTAACGTCGGGCTTCACGGTGGCAGAGAGGTTAGTGTGTCTGCCTCACAATACGAAGGTCCTGAGTAGTCCCGGGTTCAATCCCAGGCTCGGAATCCTTCCGTGTGGAGTTTGCATGTTCTCCCCGTGACTGCGTGGGTTCCCTCCGGGTACTCCGGCTTCCTCCCACTTCCAAAGACATGCACCTGGGGATAGGTTGATTGGCAACACTAATTTGGCCCTAGTTTGTGAATGTTGTCTATTGGTGTTGGCCCTGCGAGGAGGTGGCGACTTGTCCAGGGTGAACGCCGCCTTCCGCTTGATTGTAGCTGAGATAGGCACCGGCGCCCCCCGCAACCCCAAAGGGAAAAAGCGGTAGGAAACACTGTGTTTGGATATTTAATTAAGTGATTCTTTGACGTACCACTAGATGGAGCTGGTGCAGAATCAATGCTCCATGGGGACCGAGCTGTTGATCTTCACAATATTGTGTTTGTTCTTCTCGCAGTATGGCTTTAGAATGGGGTCAAAGGTCACGTCTGTGGTGTGTTCTCAGGCCTGGGCAAGACGCTGGCGCCGCGCCTGGAGCGCGTGGTGAAGAGCACCGCCATGTTCTACTTCTGGCTTTTCAAGAGCAGCACGACCGACCTCTACCTGCGCGCCATCCAGGTGTTCGACAGCAGCCCCGTCACGGCGCCGGCGCTCTTCTTCTTCAGCGAGGACGACGCCCTGTGCGACGCGGCCGCGCTGGAGAGGACCGTGGAGCGGTGGCGGCGGAGGGGCGTGGCCGTGCGGAGCCGGAAGTGGGAGCGCTCCAAGCACGCCGCGCACATGCGGTGCCACCCGGAAGAGTACCGCTCAACGCTGGAGAGTTTTTTGAACTCGCTGCCTTTGACCCCCGTTGGTGCACTAATGTAAATATTAACATTCCTGACATTATTAACATATCTGCTTTATTGGCATCTCTTTTATACTGGCCACAACATTAGGCACACTTGCTGCAATAGCACTCACCCTGTGTACCTAATGAAGTGTCCCTTGTAATACCCATACTTTTCAGCGCTCATACAATCTCAAATCCCTTTATAGACCAGTTGATCTGCCGTTTCTTTTCTTTTTCTTCTATGTCCCACTCTCCCTTGTGGAGGGGGTCCGGTCCGATCCGGTGCCCATGTACTGCTTGCCTGTGTATCGGCTGGGGACATCTCTGCGCTGCTGATCCGCCTCCGCTTGGGATGGTTTCCTGCTGGCTCCGCTGTGAACGGGACTCTCGCTGCTGTGTTGGATCCGCTTTGGACTGGACTCTCGCGACTGTGTTGGATCCATTGTGGATTGAACTTTCACAGTATCATGTTAGACCCGCTCGACATCCATTGCTTTCCTCCTCTCCAAGGTTCTCATAGTCATCATTGTCACCGACGTCCCACTGGGTGTGAGTTTTCCTTTCCTTGCCCTTATGTGGGCCTACCGAGGATGTCGTGGTGGTCTGTGCAGCCCTTTGAGACACTAGTGATTTAGGGCTATATAAGTAAACATTGATTGATTGATTGAAATGAATCCAAAATCCACATTTGGATTGAAAAAACTGATCGCTTTGGAATTAGAGAAAACAAAGCGTAAAACTAGCTGAAGAAGTTAGCATACCTCAGATACCAAGTTAAATGCGTACTATGGCTATGAGTTGTTTTTTTTCTCCCCTTGGCCTCAGTCTGGACCCCCTCTCCAGGGCCCAGGCTTGGACTGATTTTTGCATTTTATTTTAATCTTTTATTTCCCCCCCCCCCATTTGTTTACCTGTATCTCACCTTTTTTGTAAGGGGCGGGCAGACCCGTCAGCCATCCTGTTCTGTCTCCCTGTAATGTTTGTCTGGTCCTGAATGGGATTGTGCTGAAAATTTTAATTTTCCTGAAGGAACTCTCCTGATGGAATAAATAAAGTACTAATCTAATCCATCTAATCTAAAATGACTCCAAGGTGTATGGCACTGGAATTAGAGAGAAAAAAAAAACGGTAAAATTATCTGAAAAACTTAGCATGTTAACATTAGCAGGCTAACAGTTAGCATGTGTCATATATCAAGTTATATGATTTTAAGGTGTATGACTGCAGAGTTAGAGGAAAAAACAAGAGTGTGAAATTAGCTGAAACAGCATCCTAACAGTTAGCATATGTCAAATACCAAGTTAAATGACTATGTTTATGGCAGTGGTATTAGAGAAAAAAAGTGTAAAATTAGCTGAAGAAGTTAGCATGCTAACAGTTAGCATGTGTCATGTACCAGGTTTTATGACTCTAAGGTGTATGGCTGCAGAGTTAGAGGGGGAAAAAAGTAAGATAAGCTGAAAAAGTTAGCATGCTAATGTTAAAATGCAGTTAACGAGTGCCATATACCAAGCTATATGACTCTGGGGAAAACTTGCAAAACTAGCGCTAAATGTTATCATGCAACTTTTAACATGCTAACAGTTGGAAAGTGTCACATACCAAGTTTTTTGACTCTAAGGTGTACCAATTATAGAATAAAGTGTAAAATTAGCTGCAAAAGTTAGCATGTTAATGTTAGCATGCTAAAAATTAGCATGTGTCATATATTAAGTTATATTACTAAGGTGTATGGCTGCAGAGTTAGAGGGAAAAATAGTGTGAAATTAGCTGAAAAAGTTGTCACACTAATGTTAACATGCTAACAGTTAACAAGTGCCTTATACCAAGCTAAATGACTCTGCGGAAAACTTGCAAAACTACTGCTGAATGTTAGCGTATTAATTTCGCATGCTAACAGTTGACAAGTGTCACATACCAAGTTATATGACTCTACGGTGTACCAATAAGAGAATAAAGTGTAAAATTGGCTGAAAAAGTTAGCATGTTAATGTTAGCATGCTAACAGTTAGCATGTGTCATATAGCAAGTTAAATGACTTTAAGGTGTATTGCTGCAGAGTTAAAGGAACAAAAAGTGAAATTAGCTGAAAAAGTTGGCATGCTAATGTTAAAATGCAGTTAACGAGTGCCATATACAAAGCTATGTGACTCTGGGGAAAACTTGCAAAACTAGTGCTGAATGTTAGCATATTATTTTGCATGCTAACAGTTGACAAATGTCACATACCAAGTTATATGACTCTAAGATGTACCAATTAGAGAATAAAGTGTAAAATTAGCTGAAAAGGTTAGCATATTAATGTTGGCATGCTAACAGTTAGCATGTGTCATATACCAAGTTATATGACTCTAAGGTGTATGGCTGCAGACTTATAGGAAAAAAAAAGTGAAATTAGCTGAAAAAGTTAGCATGCTAATGTTGAAATGCAGTTAACGAGTGCAATATACCTACCTATATAACTCTGGGGAAAACTTGCAAAACTAGCGCTAAATGTTAACATGTTAATTTTTGACATGCTAACAGTTGGCATGTGTCACATACCAAGTCATATGACTCATAAAGTGTACCAAATAGAGAATAAAGTGTAAAAATATCTGGAAAAGTTAGCATGCTAACAATTAGCATGTGTCATATACCAAGTTATATGACTCTAAGGTGTATGGCTGCAGACTTATAGAAAAAAAAAAGTGAAATTAGCTGAAAAAGTTAGCATGCTAATGTTGAAATGCAGTTAACGAGTGCAATATACCAACCTATATAACTCTGGGGAAAACTTGCAAAACTAGCGCTAAATGTTAACATGTTAATTTTTGACATGCTAACAGTTGGCATGTGTCACATACCAAGTCATATGACTCATAAGGTGTACCAATTAGAGAATAAAGTGTAAAAATATCTGGAAAAGTTAGCATGCTAACAATTAGCATGTGTCATATACCAAGTTATTTGACTCTCTGGTGTATGGCTGCAGAGTTAGAAGAAAAAAGTGTGAAATTAGCTGAAAAAGTTAGCACACTAATGTTAACATGCTAACAGTAAACAAGTGTTTTATACCAAGATATATGACTCAGGGGAAAACTGTTGTATAACTAGCGTTACACGTTGGCATGTTAATTTTAGCATGCTAACAGTTAGCATGTGTCACATGCCAAGTTATATGACTGTTAGAGAATAAAGTGTAAAATTAGCATGTTAATGTTAGCAAGCTAGCAGTTAGCATGTGTTTCATACTCGAGTAAAAATCCCTGATACTTTTTTTGAGTGTATTTCTATGTAACATGGTTGCAGTTCTTAAAGTGTCCACAAGAGGGCAGCATTCACAAACGTTCACAACAACTTTGTGTGGATTTCACTGCAAAGTATAGTCTTTCCACACTCAGAATATACTTTCATCTCAACTCACACATTGATGAACATGTTTTATTATCATGATTTCATCTTGACTTCTGATACATTTTTACTTTTTAATAGCATAGCATTTTGGCAAACTTGCCAACCCTCCCGGATTTTCTGGGAGACTCCCGAAATTCAGCGCCTCCCCCCAAAACCTCCCAGGACAAATTTTCTCCCGAAAATCTCCCGAATTTCAGGCGGAGCTGGAGGCCACGCCCCCCCCCCCCCCCCCAACTCCATGCGGACCTGAGTGAGGACCACCTATTTTCACGTCCGCTTTCCCACAATATAAATAGTTATACCTGTAGAATGATCGAGGGCGAGTTCTTGGTTTCTGTTGTGAGTTTATTGTTAAGCAGTTTCATTAACGTCCTCCCAGCGCGGTAACAACACACAACAACAGCAGTCACGTTTTCGTCTACTGTAAAGCAGTTCGTCTGCCTTAAACAGCAATGTTGTAACACTCTTAAACAGGACAATACTGCCATCTATTGTACATGCATATGTGACAATAACATTTACGGCAGAGTTCACCAACCTTTTTGAAACCAAGAGCTACTTCTTGGGTACTGATTAATGCAAAAGGCTACCAGTTTGATACACACTTAAATAAATTGCCAGATATAGTCAAGTTGCTCAATTTACCTTTAACTCTATGTTATTATTAATAATTAATGATATTTATCTTTGTGGAAACACTGATCATCCTAATAATTTCTCACAATAAATATATATTTTTGATGTCATCTTTAAAATAGGTTAAAAACCAATCTGCAGTTTTCTAGTTGTAAATATACTCCTCCCCTCTTAACCACGCCCTGCCCCCGACCACGCCCCCACCTCCCGAAATTGACTTCTCAAGGTTGGCAAGTATGGCAGTTCTGATCTGATACTGACATTGGTACGATAACGGCAAAAAAAAAAAAAAAGTATCGGATATTGGTTTGCATGTAAAATGTGTGACATAATGTGCGATACAAGCAATCCTGCAGAGTCTTTACTTGTGCAAAGCTGGACAGCCAGTTAACATCTAAATGTCCTCCAATAAGCACACAAATTTGTACTTTTCTTCTATTTTAGTCAAGCCATTTACAAAAGGTAAACGTGGCCGGCTATAGGACAATAAAAGCTAGCAGCTACGCAACAACTAAGCACATAAGCTAGTCTTATGTATCCTTCATTGAACAATACTGCAGTCTAAAACAGCACATTTGACAATATAAACAAGTATCAAATAATTATGGTTACACATACAAAGTCTCCAAAGCAGACGTGTATTAGGAAGTATCCAGTAACAAACGTGTCCGCATCATTCAACTTACTGTGACCTTAACTTAACAAACTATTGTGGCCATTTGGTGTTACAGAATCAAATTACCACTCCACTTCAAATTAAAGACAGTACAAGTCAATTCCAGACAGTTAATAATAAATAGCTTTTTCATACCTTCTCCGTCTAACTAATTTCACACGCTAAATATACTGTGATTGGTGCTGATTATTAACGGCAAGTATGTCACTTATCAATCAATCGATGTTTTTTCATATAGCCCTAAATCACAAGTGTCTCAAAGGGCTGCACAAGCCACAGCAACATCCGCGATACAGAGCCTACATAAGGGCAAGGAAAAACTCACCCCAGTGGGACGTCGGTGACATCCATCCATCCATCCATCATCTTCCGCTTATCCGAGGTCGGGTCGCGGGGGCAACAGCCTAAGCAGGGAAACCCAGACTTCCCTCTCCCCAGCCACTTCGTCTAGCTCTTCCCGGGGGATCCCGAGGCGTTCCCAGGCCAGCCGGGAGACATAGTCTTCCCAACGTGTCCTGGGTCTTCCCCGTGGCCTCCTACCGGTTGGACGTGCCCTAAACACCTCCCTAGGGAGGCGTTCGGGTGGCATCCTGACCAGATGCCCGAACCACCTCATCTGGCTCCTCTCGATGTGGAGGAGCAGCGGCTTTACTTTGAGTTCCTCCCGGATGGCAGAGCTTCTCACCCTATCTCTAAGGGAGAGACCCGCCACACGGCGGAGGAAACTCATTTCGGGCGCTTGTACCCGTGATCTTATCCTTTCGGTCATGACCCAAAGCTCATGACCATAGGTGAGGATGGGAACGTAGATCGACCGGTAAATGGAGAGCTTTGCCTTCCGCTCAGCTCCTTCTTCACCACAACGGATCGGTACAACGTCCGCATTACTGAAGACGCCGCACCGATCCGCCTGTCGATCTCACGATCCACTCTTCCCTCACTCGTGAACAAGACTCCTAGGTACTTGAACTCCTCCACTTGGGGCAGGGTCTCCTCCCCAACCCGGAGATGGCACTCCACCCTTTTCCGGGCGACAACCATGGACTCGGACTTGGAGGTGCTGATTCTCATTCCGGTCGCGAACCGATCCAGCGAGAGCTGAAGATCCCGGTCAGATGAAGCCATCAGGACCACATCATCTGCAAAAAGCAGAGACCTAATCCTGCGGTTACCAAACCGGAACCCCTCAACGCCTTGACTGCGCCTAGAAATTCTGTCCATAAAAGTTATGAACAGAATCGGTGACAAAGGACAGCCTTGGCGGAGTCCAACCCTCACTGGAAATGTGTTCGACTTACTGCCGGCAATGCGAACCAAGCTCTGGCACTGATCGTACAGGGAGCGGACCGCCACAATAAGACAGTCCGATACCCCATACTCTCTGAGCACTCCCCACAGGACTTCCCGAGGGACACGGTCGGTGACAATGACTATGAGAAACCTTGAAATGTGGGCAACCCCCCACCCCCAACCCCGCTAGGGGAGACCGAAAGCAATGGATGTCGAGCGGGTCTTACATGATATTGTGAGAGTCCAGACCATAGTGGATCCAATATAGTAGTGATGCCTTCAGGTCTTCCATATCAAAGGAAGGCTCCAGATGCCAGAGTCCAGCACAGATACTTTTTGGGGTAAGGGCTTCCTGGCTACCGTCTTAGAAACAGCAAGCCCAGACCGCAAAAAGACCCACGCGGGACAGACTTGGTGGAGGTCTCTGCAATCGTCTTTTGGCCCCACCTGGAGAGTTAAACACCACGCAGCAAAGGTCAGAAATGTAAGTCAATGAATAAATACATAATCGCAACGGTCCGCTCCCTGTATGATCAGTGATAGAGCTTGGTCCGCATCGCCGGCAGTAAGTCGGACACGTTTCCAGTGAGGGTTGGACTCCGCCCAGGCTGCCGTTTGTCACTGATTCTGTTCATTACTTTTATGGACAGAATCTCTAGGCGCAGTCAAGGCGCTGAGGGGATCTGGTTTGGTGGCTGCAGGTTCAGGTCTCTGCTTTTTACAGATGATGTGGTCCTGATGGCTTCATCCGGCCAGGATCTTCAGCTCTCACTGAACCGGTTCGCAGCCGAGCGTGAAGCGACTGGGATGTAAATCAGCACCTCCAAGTCCGAGTCCATGGTTCTCGCCCGTAAAAGCGTGCAGGAGACCTGGAAGGGAGGAGACCTGGAGTCTTGTTCACGAGTGAGGGAAGAGTGGATCGTGAGATCGACAGGCGGATCGATGCGGCGTCTTCAGTAATGCAGACGCTGTATCGATCCGTTGTGGTGAAGAAGGAGCTGAGCCGGAAGGCAAAGCTCTCAATTTACCGATCGGTCTACAGTCCCATCCTCACCTATGCTCATGAGCTTTGGGTTGTGACCGAAAGGACAAGATCCCGGGTACAAGAGACCCAAATGGGTTTCCTCCGCCGAGTGGCGGGGCTCTCACTTAGAGATAGGGTGAGAAGCTCTGCCATCCGGGAGGAGCTCAGACTAAAGCCGCTGCTCCTCCACATCGAGAGGAGCTAGATTAGGTTCATCTGGTCAGGATGCCACCCGAACGCCTCCCTAGGGAGGTGTTTAGGGCACGTCCGACCGATAGGAGGCCACGGGGAAGACCCAGGACACGTTGGGAAGACTATGTCTCCCGGCTGGCCTGGGAACACCTCGGGATCCCCCGGGAGGAGCTGGACAAAATGGCTGGGGAGAGAGAAGTCTGGCCTTCTGTGCTTAGGCTGCTGCCCCCGCGACCCAACCTCGGATAAGCGAAAGAAGATGGATGGATGGATGGAAAACATGTTAACAGTAAAGTCCCATCATGCCCTTTGGTCACATGTTCTATATTTCTGTTTGGTCAAGTAGCTCCTTTATAGTAGGAATCATTATTTGCCAACAAAAATCTTCAATTTGGATGCAGTTTGTTCCAGCTTTTTGTTGCTGACTACCATCACATAGAGGGACTTTTTTCATTTTTCTTAACCGGGTGTCGATCCAAGGCGGGTGGGCCTTCTGGAATGGACCCTCTCCTTGACACTTAGAAAAAATCCAGCTTTTTGTTGCTGACGTCCATCAAATAGAGGGATTTTTTTCATTTTTCTTAACCGAGTGTCGATCCAACCGCGACCCCGAAAGGGAATAAGCGGTAGAAAATGGATGGATGGATTGTTTGGCTAACTTTGGTCATGTGCAACACATTTGGAGGAGGGGCCAATTTTGAACCAGTAATTTGCACAAGCAACCACACTGCAAAATCAATTCAATAGATTTTTACAGTAAAAAAACAAACACACTGGCAGCTCAGTTGCCAGAATTTTACTGTAGAAATAAAAGGTGTGCTTTTTTTTTTGGGTGTTACACTAAAGTACTCATAGAGATGATCAACTAAGATGCTAACAAGTGGGGTTTTCTATATATAAAAAATATAAAAAAACAAAACAAAACAATAAATGGATGATATCGACTGGCATGTGAATTTTCCAATACCTGTGCTAAATGCAATGTTTACAACAGCTAAGCACACAATAGCGCACAAGCTAGACGTACGTAATAGTTGTCTTTAATTGACCAATATTGCAGTCTAAAACAACACAATAGTCAATATAAACAAGTTACAAAGAATATTACTTACACATACAAAGTACCCGAGGCAGAAACGTATAGAACGTTTCCAGTAACAAACGTGTCCGCATCATTCAACTTACTGCTACATGAGTTGAACTTTCAATATAAACAAGTACCAAATAAATATAGTTGCATGTTACTTACAAATACATAGTAGCCAAGGTGGAAACGTATAGAAAGTGTCCAGTAACAAACGTGTCCGCATCATTCAACTTACTGCGTCATGTGTTAAACTTTCAATATAAACAAGTACAAAATAAATATAGTTGCATGTTACTTACAAATACAAAGTAGCCAAGGTGGAAACGTATAGAAAGTGTCCAGTAACAAATGTGTCCGCATCATTCAACTTAATGTGTCATGTGTTGAACTTTCAATATAAACAAGTACCAAATAAATATAGTTGCATATTACTTACAAATACAAAGTACCCAAGGCAGAAACGTATAGAAAGTGTCCAGTAACAAACGTGTCCGCATCATTCAACTTAATGTGTCATGAGTTGAACTTTCAATATAAACAAGTACAAAATAGATATTGTTGCATACTACTTACACATACAAAGTACCCAAGGCAGAAACATATAGAATGTTTCCAGTAACAAACGTGTCCGCATCATTCAAATTACTGCGTCATGTGTTGAACTTTCAATATAAACAAGTACCAAATAAATATAGTTGCATATTACTTACACATACAAAGTAGCCAAGGCAGAAACGTATACAAAGTGTCCAGTAACAAACATGTCCGCATCATTCAACTTACTGCTACATGAGTTGAACTTCAATATAAACAAGTACCAAATAAATATAGTTGCATATTACTTACACATACAAAGTACCCAAGGCAGAAACGTATACAAAGTGTCCTGTAACAAACGTGTCTGCATCATTCAACTTACTGCATCATGTGTTGAACTTTCAATATAAACAAGTACCAAACAAATATAATTGCATATTACTTACAAATACAAATTACCCAAGGCAGAAACGTATAGAAAGTGTCCAGTAACAAACGTGTCCGCATCATTCAACTTACTGTGTCATGTGTTGAACTTTCAATATAAACAAGTACCAAACAAATATAATTGCATATTACTTACAAATACAAAGTACCCAAGTGAGAAACGTATACAAAGTGTCCAGTAACAAACGTGTCCGCATCATTCAACTTACTGCGTCATGAGTTTAATTTTATGAACTATTGTAGCCTCCAAGTGTCGCCAAAAAACAAAACACAATTTACCACTCCACGTCAGCTTAAAGGTAAGTCCATCACAAGGTTAGTGTTGTTCATACCTGCTGTTGTTCTGTTGGACTCATTTCACTTCAAGCCTTTTCTAGCATTCTACCCCTCCATCCATTTTCTACCGCTTGTCCCTTTTAGGTGTGCGGGGGGTCGCTGCATTCAGGCGGAAGGCGGGATACACCCTGGACAAGTCGCCACCTCATTGCAGGGCCAATACAGATAGACAGACAACATTCACACACTAGGGACCATTAAGTGTTGCCAATCCACCTATCCCCAGGTGCATGTTTGTTTTGGAGGTGGGAGGAAGCCGGAGTAGATGCAGGGAACCCACGCAGTCACGGAGAGAACATGCAAACTCCACACAGAAAGATCCAGAGCGCAGGATCGGACCCCGGATCTTCGTATTGTGAGGCAGATGCACTAACCTCTGTTCTGCCGTGCTGTCCTATCTTTTCTAGCATTCCACACTACAAAATAAGAATAGTGTGGGTGTTGGCCGATACTCAAAGTCCCTATATCGATATTGTATCGGAAGTGAGACATTTGTATCAGGACACTCCTACTAATGAGGGCCAACACATCTAACATAACACTTTATTGGGCCATGAACAAACATGTTTGGTATCCCAACGCTTTTTGGGTCAAGGAATCCTGTTTGAACTGTAAATACCATATTTCCTTGAATTACCGCCGGGCATGTAATATGCACCTGCCTTGAATTACTGCCGGGTCAAACTCGCTCCCCAAATCTATAAACGCATGCTTACTTTTACCGTCGGTTCAAAATCGTGACGTCACGAGTGACGCTTCCCCTGTCGTCTTTTTCAAAATGGCGGAGGAGTTTTTATTGCTTTTACTGTGTGTAAACCAGGGGTCTTGTTCCACAGCCATACAGATCACACTGATGGTTTTGATATAAAACAACTTTAACACTCTTACTAATATGCGCCACACTCTGTGAACCCACAGCAAACACATTTCGGGAGAACATCGGCTCTGTAACACATTATAAATACAACATAACACTTACCCGCTTCTGCCATCCTAGTCACTGCCGTTGTGTCCTTGGGCAAGACACTTTACCCACCTGCTCCCAGTGCCACCCAAACTGGTTTAAATGTAACTTAGATATTGGGTTTCACTATGTAAAGCGCTTTGAGTCACTAGAGAAAAGCGCTATATAAATATAATTCACTTCACTACCCAGAATGCCATGCATCTATGACTCTTGGCTATAATATACACCCCGCTAGCACCAACCCCCCCTCTCCGTGCGTAGGTTGAGGTGAGCGGGTTTGGGGGCGCGTGTATAATATAGCCAAGAGTCATGGATACATTGCATTCTGGGTAATTCTTATGTTGCATTTATAATGTGTTACAGAGCCAATGTTCTCCAGAAATGTGTTTGGTGTGGGTTCACAGAGTGTGGCGCATATTAGTAAGAGTGTTAAAGTTGTTTATATAACAACCATCAGTGTAAAAGGTATGGCTGTTGACCAAGTATGCATTACAATCTCGTACGAGAAGCAGCGAAATGCATGCGTCTGGCCGGCACTCAGATAGCATGGTGTAGAGAAGTGGTCCCCAACCACTGGGCCGTGGCCGCCGCAAATTTTTTTTGTAATTTTTTTTTTTAATCGCACTCAATTTCTTACCGCATGCCATTGGTAGGCGCAGGGGTGAGAAGAGGTTTAAAAATTATTAGCGCCTGCTTACTTTTACCGCATGCCTTGAATAAACGCAGGAGTGAGAAGCGGTTTTAAATTAATTAGCGCCCCGGCGGCTATTCAAGGAAATAAGGTATTCTATTTAGTAACGTGACTGAATTTCGAAGAGCAGCACCAATATTTGGAAATGTAAGCACGAAGAACCACATTCTCTTTAAATACCTTCTTGTGCAAAGTTTCATTTTGGTGAGGATGACTCGTACTTGACATCATAGTTTGTGTCATAGATTTTGATTGGATGAGCAAACGAGCTTTAATGTGTTAAGTTAGTGCCTGTGACTGTTGTCAATCATCCAAGTGGGTAAACGGATCCAAACTGGATTGTTCCGGTTGTCTTGGAAGACCTTTGACCTTTGAGCCAAGCAGGCTTCATCATATCACGCTCTCAGACTCATAGGACAGATATGGTCTGAGAGGCTGGTGCATGATATAATGTAATATAATATAATATACTGTGATGAGGTGGTGACTTGTCCAGTATGTACCTCACCTTCCGCCCAATTGTAGCTGAGATAGGGTCCAGCGCCCCCTGCGAGCCTGAAGGGAATAAACTGTAGAAAATGGATGGCTGGATAATATAATATATCAGTATATAAATATTTGATATATGCTATATTCTATATTGCTACTATGGTAATTTCTTTGTCTACTTTATACCTGCATTATCCTTTCCATCCTTTGTAACTGAGCTACTGTGTGGAACAATTTCCCTTGCGGATCAATAAAGTTTGACTAAGTCTGAGTCAAAGGATCCAAAGTTTTTATCCTGAGAGGGTTTTCTAAGGTCATCTGCTGAGGAAAGCGTGTTTTAATCCCTGAATTTGGGCAAAGTAGCACATTCATCGGACATGGACCATCTCTGTTTTTGTGTGCCAGCTCGGTAATTTGAATTTTACAGTATTGTCTTACTGTAAATTACTGTCAATGAAAAAACTGTACGCTTTTATTTTCACAACATAATTCTGGCCACTGAACTGCCAGTTTCTTAACATAAAATCCTACGATGGTTGTTCTTAGAGTGTATTATTAGTGGGGGGAAAAAACTACCACTCTCGTTTCTAAGGTAAATTTCTGGCACTTTTTTTTCACCATAAAATGTATCACCTTTTTTTTTTTTTTTTAACACACTTGTGTTTCCTTCTTAGAGCCAGTGTCCTCTGTAATGGACGATTGTTTCCCCTCTGAAAATGTGTGACAGACCAAAGACAGAAAAACAAACGTCCACTGCAGAGGACGCTGGTTCTTATTAGATAGTACTTTATTTATTCCGTCAGGAGAGTTCCTTCAGGAAAATTACAATTTTCAGCACAATCCCATTCAAGATCAGACAAACATTACAGGGAGACAGAACAGGATCGCTGACGGGTCTGCCGGCTTCCAGCGCCCCTTACAAAAAAGATGACATACAGGTAAACAAGGGGGGGGGGGGGGGGGTGGGGGGGGGGAGAAAAAAAATAGAAGATTAAAATAAAATAAAAAAATAAAAAATCGGTCTTAGCCTAGGCCCTGGAGTGGGGGTGCAGACTGAGGCCAAGGGAAAAGAACAACTCATAGCCATAGTACACATGTAAGAGGGAAACATCAAACATCAAAGAACACAAAGGGCATTAAAGACATTAAAGCAGCAGATACAAGCAGACACTTCTAAATACAGCTATGAATAAAAAGTAAAATAAACATATACACTGTGGTGGCCTCTGTGGTGTTCACTTATGGGTGATACATCGTTAACTTGAGTGCACAACGAGCCTGTTTTCCTCAATAATCTCTCAAATAAAAGTTCAAATGTCCCAGTTTTCAGCAAAATGTCCTGTCATGAAGATGCTGCAGTAACAAGCAGGCTTGAGAGCGATACTTAGGTGCCATTTTAGGCCGTGTGGGTGACCAAGACCACATCATAAAAAAACCCAGCATGTGTTCATCACTCCACACCAGGGGTTCTTAACCTTTTTGACCTTGGGGCCCACTCACATATTAACCCTGAATTAGTCATCTTACTCTTGATTTGAGTCACATTCAATAATTATATCTAACCTTCTTACAACCTTGTCAAATGACATGAAAGCATGTGTATAGTATTATTTATTTAACATATCAATCTTGATCTTAGGTCAAGCAAAATAGAAAATTAAAAGTACCAAAAAAAAGTCTGCGGGCTATAGAGCGTTTTCCGTTCGGGCTCCAGTACTCTGGAATGCCCTCCCGGTAACAGTTCGAGATGCTACCTCAGTAGAAGCATTTAAGTCTCACCTTAAAACTCATCTGTATACTCTAGCCTTTAAATAGACCTCCTTTTTAGACCAGTTGATCTGCCGCTTCTTTTCTTCCTCCTATGTCCCCCCCTCCCTTGTGGAGGGGGTCCGGTCCGATGACCATGGATGAAGTACTGGCTGTCCAGAGTCGAGACCCAGGATGGACCGCTCGTCGGGACCCAGGATGGACCGCTCGCCTGTATCGGTTGGGGACATCTCTACGCTGCTGATCCGCTTGAGATGGTTTCCTGTGGACGGGACTCTCGCTGCTGTTTTGGAGCCACTATGGATTGAACTTTCACAGTATCATGTTAGACCCGCTCGACATCCATTGCTTTCGGTCCCCTAGAGGGGGGGGGGTTGCCCACATCTGAGGTCCTCTCCAAGGTTTCTCATAGTCAGCATTGTCACTGGCGTCCCACTGGATGTGAATTCTCCCTGCCCACTGGGTGTGAGTTTTCCTTGCCCTTTTGTGGGTTCTTCCGAGGATGTTGTAGTCGTAATGATTTGTGCAGTCCTTTGAGACATTTGTGATTTGGGGCTATATAAATAAACATTGATTGATTGATTGATTGATTGATATATGGCATAAGAAGGGACTAGGTTTGTCCTGATATCAATATTTTGGTACCGTAACCGGTACCAAAATGTATTTTGTTTTTAAATAAAGGGGACCACAAAAAAATGGCACCATTGGCTTTAATTTAAGAAAAATCTTATGATACATGAATGTTACGCCTGTTCGGCATTGTGGTGCCGCGTTCGATTCCCTCGAGGATGCATCAAAACGAAGAACACAACAAAGGTACGATATAACCAATTTATTCTAAATAAGAGAAGGAGAGCTATAACAAAAACACTGGAGCTAACAAAAGGCCAACCAAAGACGCTAGTATGAGAACTAGGAGATACAAAATAGGAAATTAAACTGGCACGTTGGCACACAAAAAGGAGCAAATAAAACATTTAGCATGTGAGCTAATAACGAGGTGCGTAGCATGAGAGCTCGTGAAAATAGGAGGAATTGCTTGAAAGCAAACGATCAAAACAGACGTATAGTTGCGTGAGAGCAAACTAGAATCCCAGAAAGAATAAACAGAAGAGGCTGGCTTATAAAGGGTGGTGATTACAAGAACAGGTGTGTGAGAACCCAGCCTTGCAGGTGGAAATAATAAGTGATCATGGAAAAGAACAAAACAGGAAGTAAACGGGTCAGAATGGAGAATGAAAACACAGATGGAAAAATAAACAACAACATGTGAAGATCCGAGTAACGGATTGTAACACATGAAACTTATTTCTTATTAAAATCAAAAGAACAATTTTGGCATTAAATAAGATGGTACACATACTAAAAAATTCACTTTTATTGGTAAGTAAACAAACAAGGGCTCCTAATTTAGCTGGTGACGTATGCAGTAACATATTGTGTCATTTATCATTCTATTGTTTGGTCAAAATTATGAGGGACAAGCGGTAGAAAATGAATTATTAATGTACTTTTTCATTTACTGTTAATATCTGCTTACTCTCTGTTTTAACATGTTCTATCTACACTTCTGTTAAAATGTAAAAATCACGTTTTCTTCTGTTGTTTGATTCTTTAGTGAAGTGAAGTGAAGTATATTTATATAGCGCTTTTCTCTAGTGACTCAAAGCGCTTTACATAGTGAAACCCAATATCTAAGTTACATTTTTAAAGCAGTGTGGGTGGCACTGGGAGCAGGTGGGTAAATTGTCTTGCCCAAGGACACAACGGCATTGACTAGGATGACGGAAGCGGGAATCGAACCTGCAACCCTCTAGTTGCTGGCACGGCCACTCTACCAACCGAGCTAAACCGCCCTTTACATTAGTTTTGGGTGATACCACAAATTTGGGTATCATTCAGGATCATACATTGGTCATATTCAAAGTCCCCATGTGTCCAGGCACATATTTCCTGAGTTTATAAACATAATAATAAAAAAAAAAAGATTTTGTGATGATAAAAAAAAATCTCGATATAATCATTGTAGTACCTACTTGATACGGTTCTTGTACACGATATTGTTACAACTAATATCTTTGTAGACCCACCCTTTTGTTTACATTTTTGTTTATAGCTCCACCTTTATTGGTAGGTTTAAAACCAAACTACGTCCAAATGTCTTTAAACTGGTTCTGCTTGCAAGTGTTCAGTGTGTGTGTGTGTGTGCGTGCATGAGTGTGCGTGTGTGTGTGTGTGTGTTCAAGGAAATACGGTATTCTATTTGGTAACGTGACTGAATTTTGAAGAGCATTCCAATTTTTCAGGGGGCACCTGCCACATATTTAGATGCCCTGTTGGTACTTTGTCTGTCCACAACTGATTACTACGTGTAAGACAAACACTTATACTCATGGTTATTGTAACAATATGTGTTTGGAATTACTTAAGCCTTTATCAAAAATATTTATTTATTTATGATTACATTTTTATTATATTATTTAATATTATTATTATATTATTTATCAATATATTTAAGCCTTTATCAAAAAATTAAAGGGTTGGCCGTTTTTATGGTATTAACTGTGAAGGACTGTTGTATATCCAATCCAAAAACCTCTTTCTTGTTTAAAAGATACATACAATATTAATGCACATAATAAATAATAATAAAGTGCTTGGATGCATTAATTAAATCAAAGTATTATTGGTTGCCAAAAAGGGATCCAGATAAGATATTTCCACATCTTATCTGTGCATACATTACTAGAATAACATTGGGAGATGTACAAATGAGATGTGTCAATATCAAAATAGTATTTTGAACCACTGAGTTGTTTGGGGTCGATTTCAGCTTTTAAAGGGTACTTTAATGTTATGTTTTTATTTCCCTGCCTTCTCTTTTGTTGTGATTTGTTTCCTCAGTTCGTTAGCCTCCAGCGAGGGGCGGACACTAAGGCACGCCTGCAACCTATTTCTGCCGAGGAGTATTTAAGCTCGTCACCCACAGCTGGTCTTGTCGGTTAATTTTTATCCTGCACCTCCTACGTGCATGAGCCTGCTTCGCCTCGTCAGTCCTGGTATGTTGAGTTTCCTTATTCCTGTATTTCCTAACGTTGTCGTTTTTGTTTTCTAGCCTCCTTGAGGCAGTGGAGACTTTACCCTGTGCCTAGTGCGCCCCGGCTTTTCCACTGCCGACCACTGGGGAACCTGTTTCATTTAGTATTCATGGTGTGCACTTCTGCCCCATCGCTTTTCGTTACACCTTTTGGGACAGATTAAATTTATGCCATTTTTTTATTCAAACTCGCCTCCCGTCTCTGCATCCCGGGGTCACCCCCTTGACCAGTTCGTAACACTTTAACACGTAAACAGTACAGTATGTACTTTATTATCATGTATATAACTATCTTATGGGTATAATCTAATGTATACACAGATAAGTTGGGTCGATATCAAAGTATTACATTGAATCCCTTTTTGGCAAACACAAATACATTGATTTAATGAATACATCCAAACACTTGGTGAATATTTATTATTTGCATGAACAAAAAACGTTATTTTATGTAGCTTCTAAACAATAAATAGGTTTCAGCACATCAACATTGGATCGACAACAGTTCTTTGCAATCTCATTATTACCATAAAAATGGGCAAATCTTTAATTTTTCAGACATGACACAGTTGTGATGTCACGATCAATGACTGCTGCTGATGACATCATAGGAATACAAATCAAGCGAGTCGTTTCCACTTTCTCCCAGTTGTACACATAATACGATGTGGAACATGTTTTAAAGCCACACATTTTGGCTCCGTTTTTGGCGGGGACTCCTGACTTCCTCTTCTGAAGAGGAAAAGCTTTTGATTGGCTGTCAAAGAACGTCATTATCGAGCTGTGATTGGATAGACTCCAAACTTGTCTCACCCATTGACGAGACAAATTAAATATGATTGGATTTTTTTTTCTGTCAACCTTCTTCTGCTTTTTTTTAATACTCAACTGAATTGTCAATTTTTATCGTCTTAGTCGACGTGCCTTTTGTATTGATTAAATTACCTGTTCCCATGTAAAGAAAACAAAAACAAAACAGCTTCCGTTGTGGTGAAGAAGGAGCTGAGCCGGAAGGCAAAGCTCTCAATTTACCGGTCGATCTACGTTCCCATCCTCACCTATGGTCATGAGCTTTGGGTGATGACCGAAAGGATAAGATCACGGGTACAAGCGGCCGAAATGAGTTTCCTCCGCCGTGTGGCGGGGCTCTCCCTTAGAGATAGGGTGAGAAGCTCTGCCATCCGGGAGGAACTCAAAGTAAAGCCGCTGCTCCTTCACATCGAGAGGAGCCAGATGAGGTGGTTCGGGCATCTGGTCAGGATGCCACCCGAACGCCTCCCTAGGGAGGTGTTTAGGGCACGTCCAACCGGTAGGAGGCCACGGGGAAGACCCAGGACACGTTGGGAAGACTATGTCTCCCGGCTGGCCTGGGAACGCCTCGTGATCCCCCGGGAAGAGCTAGACGAAGTGGCTGGGGAGAGGGAAGTCTGGGTTTCCCTGCTTAGGCTGTTGCCCCCGCGACCCGACCTCGGATAAGCGGAGGATGATGGATGGAAAAAAATCTGAAGTTGTCTTTATTTTTAAGTTATAATGCCGTGATTTTACCAATTCGCCCCACTTGGGAGTGGATTTTTCTCCATGTGGCCCCCAATCTAAAATGAGTTTGACACCCCCTGGCTTAAAGGCCTACTGAAACCCACTACTACCGACCACGCAGTCTGATAGTTTATATATCAATGATGAAATATTAACATTGCAACACATGCCAATACGGCCTTTTTAGTTTACTAAATTACAATTTTAAATTTCCCGTGGAGTTTCCTGTTGAAAACGGCGCAGAATGATGACGCGTGTTTGTGATGGTATTGGTTGGAGGGGACATATTAGCCAGCACCACTTGCTGCTAAAAGTCGTCTTTTCATTGCGCAATTACCCAGTATTTTGGACTTCTGTGTTGCTGAATCTTTTGCAATTTGTTCAATTCATAATGGAAAAGTCAAAGTAGTAAGATGGAGGTGGGAAGCTTTAGCCTTCAGCCACACAAACACACGGTGTTTCCTTGTTTAAAATTCCCGGAGTTGAAGCTTTACTATGGATCAGAGCGGTCAAGCGAACATGGATCCCGACTACATGTCGACCGGCAGTTTTCGGGGAGAAAATTGTGTTAAAAAGTCGTCCATGCAGCTGCCGTGACTTCCCTCAGAGACTGGCGGCAAACACACCCGTGGACACACCCCTCCGACTATCAGGTACTATTTAACTCACTAAAACACTAGCAACACAATAGAAAGATAAGGGATTTCCCAGAATTATCCTAGTAAATGTGTCTAAAAACATCTGAATCGCTCCCAATGCAATTGCCTTTTTTATTTTTTCTAGTCCTTCACTATCAATATCCTCATCCACAAATCTTTCATCCTCGCTCAAATTAATGGGGAAATTGTTGTTTTCTCGGTTCGAATAGCTGTTGATGCTGGAGGCTCACATTATAAACAATGTGAGGATGTGAGGAGCCCTCACACCGGTGACGTCATCGTCTGCTACTTCCGGTACAGGCAAGGCTTTTTTATTAGCGACCAAAAGTTGCGAACTTTATCGTCGATGTTCTCTACTAAATCCTTTCAGCAAAAATATGGCAATATCACGAAATGATCAAGTATGACACATAGAATGGACCTGCTATCCCTGCTTAAATAAGAAAATCTCATTTCAGTAGGCCTTTAACACCAATGAGTTGACTGATGAATATTATAACATAATTTATTCAGAAAGTATAAATGACAACAAATAAATGATTAACCGCAACATGTAAGTGCAAAAAAAAACAACAACATTATGATTTGTACATTTTCAGAATGTGCTTGTTCTATTTTTAAACAAAGAAAACTATCTGAAGTTGTCTTTATTTTTAAGTTGTCGTGGCGTGATTTTACCAGTCTGGGAGTGGATTTTTCTCCATGTGGCCCCCGATCTAAAATGAGTTTGACACCCCCTGGCTTAATGGCCTACTGAAATGAGATTTTCTTATTCAAACGGGGATAGCAGGTCCATTCTATGTGTCATACTTGATCATTTCGCGATATTGCCATGTTTTTGCTGAAAGGATTTAGTAGAGAACATCCACGATAAAGTTTGCAACTTTCGGTGCTAAGACAAAAGCCCTGCCTCTACCGGAAGTCGCAGACGATGACGTCACACGTGTGGGGGCTCCTCACATATTCACATTGTTTTTAATGGGAGCCTCCAACAAAAAGTGCTATTCGGACCGAGAAAATGACAATTTCCCCATTAATTTGAGCGTGGATGAAAGATTTGTGTTTGAGGATATTGATAGCGACGGACTAGGAAAAAAAAAACGTGATTGCATTGGGACGGATTCCGATGTTTTTAAACACATTTACTAGGTTAATTCTGGGAAATCCCTTATCTTTCTATTGTGTTGCTAGTGTTTTAGTGAGTTTAATAGTACCTGATAGTCGGAAGGGTGTCTCCATGAGTGTCTCAGGGGAGTCGACGGCAGCTATGGACGGCACAAGCTCAGCTTTTCTCCGGTAAGAACTGACTTTTAAACCACAATTTCGTCACCGAAACCTGCTGGTTGACATTTGGTAGGGATCCATGTTGGCTTGACCGCGCTCTGATCCATAGGAAAGTTTCACCTCAAGGAATTTTAAACAAGGAATCACCGTGTGTTTGTGTGGCTAAGGGCTAAAGCTTCCCAACTCCATCTTTCTACTGTGACTTCTCCAATATTAATTGAACAAATTGCAAAAGATTCAGCAACACAGATGTCTAAAATACTGTGTAATTATGCGGTTAAAGCAGACAACTTTTAGCTGTGTGTGTGTGCAGTGCTCATATTCCCTAACAGCCCGTGACGTCACGCGTACACGTCATCATTACGCGACGTTTTCAAGAAGAAACTCCCAGGAAATTTGAAATGGCAAATTAGTCAACTAAAAAAGGCCGTATTGGCATGTGTTGCAACATTAATATTTCATCATTGATATATAAACTATCAGACTGCGTGGTGGGTAGTAGTGGGTTTCAGTTGGCCTTTAAATATACGTTCGGTGTGTCTGAGGTGGGCTTCACGGTGGCAGAGGGGTTAGTGCATCTGCCTCACAATACGAAGGTCCTGCAGTCCTGGGTTCAAATCCAGGCTCGGGATCTTTCTGTGTGGAGTTTGCATGTTCTCCCCGTGAATGCGTGGGTTCCCTCCGGGTACTCCGGCTTCCTCCCACCTCCAAAGACATGCACCTGGGGATAGGTTGATTGGCAACACTAAATTGACCCTAGTGTGTGAATGTTGTCTGTCTATCTGTGTTGGCCCTGCGATGAGGTGGCGACTTGTCCAGGGTGTATCCCGCCTTCCGCCCGATTGTAGCTGAGATAGGCGCCAGCGCCCCCCGCGACCCCGAACGGGAATAAGCGGCAGAAAATGGATGGATGGATGGATGTCTGAGGTGTTAAAACGTGCATCAATATCTTCATAAAAGGTATATTTAACAGGGTCAAATCATTAGGCACGGCCCCTGTATTAGGTCACATGAGGGCGGCAGTGGGCTGTGACGTCACGCAGAGGCAGCAGAGCGGACCATCTGCACACGCCACACTTACCTCACCTCCTGCGTCATAAGGGGGGGGGGGGGTGCAGTGGGGAGGGGGCTACAGCCCACCATGTCTCTTAATAATACAAATATCATCATCCTAAACATGAAAGGGCATTATATGACTTTTTAAAAATTTGATTATGTGATATAGAATGATTTTATTGCATGATTTTTTGTATTTCTTTAATTTAGGTAGCCAGGGACCGCAGATGGAAATGAGCTATTTAGCTATAATCTGGTACAATCTGTTTTTGAATTGAATTTTTCCGTGCATTGTCCCTTTTTAATGAAGACTAAACTATAATAACAATATTACTCTTGCCGGGATCCACTATTACAACAATGCTTGGCTATTCTTGCTGTTTGGGCAAGTTGTGAGCGGGCGTGCGCGACGTGCGCTGTCCACGGTGCTGAACGCCCGCCAGCTCCGTGTGCGGTGAACGCCCCGCCACGCGACACGTGAAGCGGCACTTGTTGCCCTTATGCGCGCCCCTGCTCGTGGAATTTTTGCACCGACACGTCGCATACACTGCATCCACGCACGCACTGGATAACTTATTTTCCCTTTTTCTTACGCACACACACATGCACACACACACAATGCGTGACAGGATAAAGAAGGAATAAAATCACGCTCACCTTGCAGCCAGCGTGCATGCAGCGATGCGGCGTCATTCCCCCCCCAAAAAGCAGGTTTGACATGCAGCAGGAGGATGCATCCATCCATCATCCATCCATCAATCATCCTTCCATCCACGGCACGTCCCTCCTCCCAGACACGTCAGCCTGCTTTCTTCAATCTCCTCCTCCTCCTCCTCCACCATCCTCATTATCAGCGTCCACGAAAGACACCAAAACTAAATGCCAGAGAGCTCCCGATAGGAAAAAGCCACTCAATTCCTCCGGTCTGCTTCTTCTTCTTTTGCTTCTTCTTCTTCTTCTTGCTGGTGACCTGCATTGACGTCATTGCGTCATTAGGTTTCCCCTGGAAACACGGGAGAGCTAAAAATAGCTGCACATTAATTCAAACCCCAGGCTGAGAGAGAGGGAGAGTTAGGGTGGGGGTCTCTTTTGGAGGCTATTTATTTGTTATTATGATCATTATATATGCCCCAAAGCATTCACACATATCATTTTCTCCACCAAAAGAAATGATAAATGGGTTGTACTTGTATAGCCTTTGACACTACTTCCACATTTACCCATTCACACGCACACTGATGGAGGGAGCTGCCATGCAAGGCGCTAACCAGCACCCATCAGGAGCAAGGGTGAAGTGTCTTGCCCAGGACACAACTGACGTGACGAGGTTGGTACTAGGTGGGGATTGAATCAGGGAGCCTTGGGTTGCGCACGGCCACTCTCCCACTGCGCCACGCCGTCCTAATCTATCTATTATTCGACTTCTTCTTCGTCTCCAGATTTTGGCCACTCAACCTTTCTCATTTTTCACCCGATTCGAACCGCTGCAATTTCAAACGGTTCAGCCTATCCGGGAATCGCGGGATTTCCCTTGACAAATTCCAAAAATTCCCAGATTTCCCGGAATTGCAGGTTTTCCGAGACATTTTTACCGTTCAAAATGAATTGTCAATGTTTACACTCTATTCTACCTTCGACACAGTCAACCGTCCTGGAAATTCCAACGACTGTTTTTCCAACTTCCAAAAAATTACAGGATTTTCCAGAATTCCGGGTTTTCCAACGCTCTATTTCCACCCTTTTTTCCTGGCAACTAATCCGCCTCCGCTTGGGATGGTTTCCTGCTGGCTCCGCTGTGAACGGGACTCTCGCTGCTGTGTTGGATCCGCTTTGGACTGGACTCTCGCGACTGTGTTGGATCCATTGTGGATTGAACTTTCACAGTATCATGTTAGACCCGCTCGACATCCATTGCTTTCCTCCTCTCCAAGGTTCTCATAGTCATCATTGTCACCGACGTCCCACTGGGTGTGAGTTTTCCTTGCCCTTATGTGGGCCTACCGAGGATGTCGTAGTGGTTTGTGCAGCCCTTTGAGACACTAGTGATTTAGGGCTATATAAGTAAACATTGATTGATTGATTGATTTTTCAATCCACTTTAACCGTTCCACCGTCTAAACATTCTTCTTCCTTAGGACACAAAACTAAGATGTTTTGTGAACTCGAAAAATTCCCAGTTTACCTAAAATTCCAGGATTTCTGTAATACCATTACTCAATTCATTGATTGATTGATTGAAACTTTTATTAGTAGAGTGACCTGCATTGACGTCATTGCGTCATTAGGTTTCCCCTGGAAACACGGGAGAGCTAAAAATAGCTGCACATTAATTCAAACCCCAGGCTGAGAGAGAGGGAGAGTTAGGGTGGGGGTCTCTTCTGGGGGCTATTTATTTATTGTGATCATTATATATGCCCCCAAAGCATTCACACATATAATTTTCTACACCAAAATTAATCCATCTATTATTCGACTTCTTCTTCGTCTCCAGATTTTGGCCACTCAACCTTTCTCATTTTTCACCCGATTCAAACCGCTGCAATTTCAAACTGTTCAGCCTATCCGGGAATCGCGGGATTTCCCTTGACAAATTCCAAAAATTCTCAGATTTCCCGGAATTGCAGGTTTTCCGAGACATTTTTACCGTTCAAAATTAATTGTCAATGTTTACACCCTATTCTACCTTCAACACAGTCAACCGTCCTGGAAATTCCAACGACTGTTTTTCCAAGTTCCAAAAAATTACAGGCTTTTCCAGAATTCCGGGTTTTCCAACGCTCTATTTCCACCCTTTTTTCCTGGCAACTAATCCGCCTCCGCTTGGGATGGTTTCCTGCTGGCTCCGCTGTGAACGGGACTCTCGCTGCTGTGTTGGATCCGCTTTGGACTGGACTCTCGTGACTGTGTTGGATCCATTATGGATTGAACTTTCACAGTATCATGTTAGACCCGCTCGACATCCATTGCTTTCCTCCTCTCCAAGGTTCTCATAGTCATTATTGTCACCGATGTCCCACTGGGTGTGAGTTTTCCTTGCCCTTATGTGGGCCTACCGAGGATGTCGTAGTGGTTTGTGCAGCCCTTTGAGACACTAGTGATTTAGGGCTATATAAGTAAACATTGATTGATTGATTGATTTTTCAATTCACTTTAACCGTTCCACCGTCTAAACATTCTTCTTCCTTAGGACACAAAACTAAGATGTTTTGTGAACTCGAAAAATTCCCAGTTTACCTAAAATTCCAGGATTTCTGTAATACCATTACTCAATTCATTGATTGATTGATTGAAACTTTTATTAGTAGAGTGACCTGCATTGACGTCATTGCGTCATTAGGTTTCCCCTGGAAACACGGGAGAGCTAAAAATAGCTGCACATGAATTCAAACCCCAGGCTGAGAGAGAGGGAGAGTTAGGGTGGGGGTCTCTTCTGGAGGCTATTTATTTATTATGATCATTATATATGCCCCCAAAGCATTCACACATATAATTTTCTACACCAAAATTAATCCATCTATTATTCGACTGCTTCTTCTTCTCCAGATTTTGGCGCGCTGTACCTTCCACATTTTTCAACCGATTCAAACCGCTGCAATTTCAAACTGTGCAGCCAATTCGGAAATCGCCGGCTTTCCCTTGACAAATTCCAAAAATTCCCAGATTTCCCAGAATTGCAGGTTTTCCGGGACATTTTTACCGTTCAAAATGAATTGTCAATTTTTCCACCCTATTCAAACCATGCTACCTTCAACACATTCAACCGTCCTGGGAATTCCAACGACTGTTTTTTCCAAGTTCCAAATAATTCCAGGATTTTCCAGAATTCCAGGTGTTCCAAAGACCTATTTCCACCCTTTTTTCTGGCAACTACTCCTCCCACATTTTTCAATCCACTTCAACCGATCCACCGTCCAAACATTCTTCTTAATTAGGACAAAAAACGAAGTTGTTTTGCGAACTCGAAAATTTCCCGTTTTTTCCAAAATTCCAGGATTTATGTAATACCGTTACTCAATTCCTTGATTGATTGATTGAAACTTTTATTAGTAGATTGCACAGTACAGTACATATTCCGTACAATTGACCACTAAATGGTAACACCCAAATAAGTTTTTCAACTTGTTTAAGTCCACGTTAATCAATGCATGGCACAAATATATACTATCAGCATAATACAGTCATCATACAAGTTAATCATCAGAGTATATACATTGAATTATTTACATTATTTTTACAATCCAGGGGGTTAGGTTTGGTTAAAATCAGTACTTCAGTCATCAACAATTGCATCGTCAGAGAAATGGACATTGAAACAGTGTAGGTCTTACTTAGTAGGATATGTACAGTGAGCAGTGAACATAGTGAGTTCAGAAAGCATAAGAACAAGTATATACACTTGATTATTTACAATGTGGGATGTTGAGGAGGGAGGGTGTTAGTCTAGGTTTGAAGTTGCTTGGAGGTGTTCTTTTAGTGCGCTTTTGAAGGAGGATAGAGATGCACTTTCTTTTACACCTGTTGGGAGTGCATTCCATATTGATGTGGCATAGAAAGAGAATAAGTTAAGACCTTTTGTTGGATCGGAATCTCAACATGTTACTATTTCAACATTTCTCAACCCATTTGAGAATTTCAACACTAACCAGGGCAGCACGATGGAAGAGGGGTTAGTGCATGGACCTCACAATACGAAGGTCCTGAGTAGTTCTGGGTTCGATCCTGCGTTCGGGATCTTTTTGTGTGGAGTTTGCATGTTCTCCCCGTGACTGCGTGGGTTTCCTCCGGGTACTCCGGCTTCCTCCCACCTCCAAAGACATGCACCTGGGGATAGGTTGATTGGCAACACTAAATCTAAACGTATCCTCGCTCATCCATTCGGACTGGACACTGGCCGAGAGTGGAGTCGGCTGTCTTGGTTGCTTTGTTGGGTCTGCTTCTGTCTCTGACCATGCTCCCTCCTCCCCAGCAGACGATGGCGTGGAACACCGCAGAGGCCACCACAGTGGATATGTTTATTTTACTTTTTATTCATAGCTGTATGTAGAAGTGTCTGGTTGTATCTGCTGCTTTAATGTCTTTAATGTCCTCTGTGTTCTTTGATGTTTGATGTTTCCCTCTTACACACATGGAAGAGGGATGTGTACCATGGTTATGAGTTGTTTTTTGATTTTTTTTTATTTATTTGTTTTTTTCCCTTGGCCTCAGTCTGCACCTCCTCTCCAGGGCCCAGTCAAAGACCGATTTTTTAAATTTTATTTTAATCTTCTATTTTTTTCTCCCCCCCTCCCCCCCTTTGTTTACCTTTATCTCATCTTTTTTGTAAGGGGCGCTGGAAGCCGGCAGACCCGTCAGCGATCCTGTTCTGTCTCCCTGTAATGTTTGTCTAAACTTGAATGGGATTGTGCTGAAAATTTTAATTTTCCTGAAGGAACTCTCCTGACGGAATAAATAAAGTACTATCTAATCTAAAAATTAGCCCAAGTCTGTGAATGTGAGTGTGAATGTTGTCTGTCTATCTGTGTTGGCCCTGCGATGAGGCGGCAACATGTCTAGGGTGTACCCCGCCTTCCGCCCGAATGCAGCAGAGATAGACTCCAGCACCCCCTACAAACCCAAATGGGACAAGCGGTAGGAAATGGATAGAAAGAACACCAACCATTTCAACTCATTCAGACCATTCGGGTTACTTACCATTTTCAAAAAAATCCCCGCTTTTCCCGAAATTCCCAATTTTGGGGGAGAAATTCCCATTGAAATCAATGGGAAATTCTTCAAAGATCCACAACTCCCACATTTGTCATTTGATTGAAACTGTTCCAACTTAAAAATATTAATCCTGTTTGAGAATTGTGTGCTCTAATTCAACAATTAAAAAAAAAAAAAATTGGAGCATTGGAACATTCACACGCAATTCCTTCAGTAATTGCCTCATCTAGTTACTATCTATGACAGGGGGTCCAAAGTGCGGCCCGGGGGCCATTTGCAGCCTGCAGCTAATTGTTTAGTGGACCGCCACACATTCTGGAAATGCTATTGCAAAAAATAAAAAAAAACACAAAAAAAAGGTAGAATGAGGTGAAATCTAATGGGGAAAAGTTGCAATGTTGACACAAAGCTTCCATGCAGGCTGTTTGTTTTTCTTTAGTTTTTCTTTATTTTGCTCTAATTGCCAATGCTAAAAAAAAAAAAAAAAAAAAAATTTTTTTTTTTATTTTTAGATTGAATTATTGACCTATTTAAGGATCCAATTACTTCAAATATTTCACTTTATAATGTTTTATGTGGACAATATTATGTGCATATACTGTGTGGTTGCCATATAAAAACTGTGTTTTCTTTGACAGAAGAGCATAAAACCAACAAAATAATAGTTCAAAAGTAAAATCGACCGATATATCTGAAGTTCATCTCGTAACTTAAGTGTTGAAAGTAAAACAAATAATAATAAAAATGTATCACTTTTTGAGTCGGGTACCTTTTGGATTTTATTTATTTTTTCACTGTGATTACTCAGAAATAATAATACATTTAAATCAATTGTGTCCTGCATTATTGATCTTTTTAGGGCTCCAATTACTTCAGATCAAACATTGCTTTCTGAATGTTTTGGGCGATGGGGAAAATACTGCATATTTCAGTTTTACTATAAAAAAAACAAAGTTGTTTTTGACTGAAAAGGCATAAAACCTTTTTTTTTTGTTTTAACTTTATATCAACCTGAAGTTGATATAGAGATTTACTGTAAGCGTTACATAAAAAAAAGAAAATAATAATTAAAATTATTTTTAACATATAATGACGGAGACCCTCTATTGTCCTTGGGAGTCCTAAAGGTAAAAAAAAGAATCCATATATTTTGTTATGGTTTGAAAATGAAAAATATCCAAACGGCCCCCGCATAGTTTAATTTTTCCGTGTGTGGCCCTCAGTGGAAAAAGTTTGGACACCCCTGATCTACGACACCCAGCCTTTTCTGAGCAATAAAAATGCAAAATTCCACTTTTCTTCTGTTACTATCATTATAGGCTAAATATGATATTCGCAGTGTTTGTGATCATTGTACGGTATTTAACACGCATTTTGGGACAAATTAGTGTATATTTTTTGTATTCTTTACATTGTTGAACATTCAATTTAATGTGATGGATTTTAAATGTATTCTTCATTTCCCACAGATGTTCTTATTTCAAGTTAGTGTACACAAACAGTAATGCGGACGTTGTACCGATCCGTTGTGGTGAAGAAGGAGCTGAGCCGGAAGGCAAAGCTCTCAATTTACCGGTCGATCTACGTTCCCATCCTCACCTATGGTCATGAGCTTTGGGTCATGACCGAAAGGATAAGATCACGGGTACAAGCGGCCGAAATTAGTTTCCTCCGCCGTGTGGCGGGGCTCTCCCTTAGAGATAGGGTGAGAAGCTCTGCCATCCGGGAGGAACTCAAAGTAAAGCCGCTGCTCCTTCACATCGAGAGGAGCCAGATGAGGTGGTTCGGGCATCTGGTCAGGATGCCACCCGAACGCCTCCCTAGGGAGGTGTTTGGGGCACGTCCAACCGGTAGGAGGCCACGGGGAAGACCCAGGACACGTTGGGAAGACTATGTCTCCCGGCTGGCCTGGGAACGCCTCGTGATCCCCCGGGAAGAGCTAGACGAAGTGGCTGGGGAGAGGGAAGTCTGGGTTTCCCTGCTTAGGCTGTTGCCCCCGCGACCCGACCTCAGATAAGTGGAAGAAGATGGATGGATGGATGGATGGATGTACACAAACAATACCTAAGCTCTCTTGAGAGGTAGAAAAGTATTTCACCTCCTAAGTTGTTTTTTGTATGCATTCACTTTAGTGAAGTATTATTCATTTTTCAGAAATGTCCCCAATAAGTCATTAGAAAAACATAGTTCTCTCGGGGGCCACAAAAGTGTAAAGTGCCACATTTTTATTCAGCGTCAGTTATCTTATTGATTTGTTACAGCACCGGATGTACGTCATCAATATCCCCCGGAAACAGGCGTGTACATTGTAATTGAAAGTAACCCGGATGTTCGTCGGTAAGTAACCTACAAACATTTGCGAAACTTTAGACTTTATAAACGTTTTGCAAGTAAGTAAACATTTTCAAGACAACTTTAACTGTCCACATTCTCTTATTAAAACTGGAAATTGTGACTCCTCGGACCATATTGACGTGTATTTATCGTGCCAAAAATGTATCATAGTAATTGTATATTTTTCCTCATAGTGGACGGTTTACCTGTTGCAAATGTATGCTTCTTGCTTTTATGTTTATGAATTCACCTTTTTTTTTTTAAACAAAGCTTCCTATTAGAGTTCAAATCAGAATAAAAAATGGCACGAAAGTGTACCGTAATGTCAATTTCTATCTGCGTCTGAGTAATCTAAATGCTGATTTGTTTACAGCTCTGCCACGTCATCAATCTTCCCGGAAGAGGACGGAATCCATTCTAATTGAACGTAACCCGAGTCTTCGTCGGTAAGTAACCAACAACCATCCATCTAGGGCTGGGCGATATTGGCTTTTATTAATATCGCGATATTTTTATGCCATATTGCGATATACGATATATATTACGATATTTTGCCTTGGCCTTGAATGAACACTTGATGCAGATAATCACAGCAGTATGATGATTCTATGGGTCTACATTAAAACATTCTTCTTCATACTGCATTAATATATACTACTTTTAAACTTTCATGCAGAGAGGGAAATCACAACTAAGTCAATTGACCAAAACTGTATTCATTAAATACTCTTCATTCTCTCACGGGTGACTTTTTAAATTAAAGAACAAATTAATAGTGTTGCTACCTTTTTGTAGTAACATTTCTGCTGCATACTTTACATTGATTGATTGAAACTTTTATTAGTAGATTGCACAGTACAGTACATATTCCGTACAATTGACCACTAAATGGTAATACCCGAATAAGTTTTTCAGGGTGCACGTAAATCAATTAATGGTACAAATATATACTATCAGCATAATACAGTCATCACACAGGTTAATCATCATAGTATATACATTGAACAGCATATTGCTGTTGTCTGCTGAATATCTTCCCACTTGGAGCCAAACCACCGCCAGATGATGGACCCCCTGCTCTTTATGTTGGGCATTTATTGTTCTTCCTCCATTTGTGATAAGTTTCGCACCATCTCTCTCTCTGATCGGCGAGAGCTATGAAGCTAGACTCGCGAGAGTATGTGACGTATGCAAGAGGGCGGGCTTGTTTTCCGTATCTGTGAGAATGAGAGACGAGGAGGACTGAGGAATGCCTGTTGTGTAATGCCGGTAGCTAAATGCACCTCGACCTGCCTCAGCTAACGTTAGCTCTCGGCGAGAGCGTGTGACGCTACATGTGCGACAGTATGTGACGTATGTAAAAAGGCGGGCTTATTTTACGTCTCTGTGAGAAAGACAGACGAGAAGGAGTGAGACACGCCAGTAATGTAATGCACGCAGCTTAAAGCAACGGTGTGAGAACATATAATCGAATATTACGATGTAGTCATTTTCTATATCGCACAGAGACAAACCTGCGATATATCGTATATATCGATATATCGCCCAGCCCTACATCTATCCATCCATTTTCTACCGCTTATTCCCTTTGGTGTCGCGGGGGGCGCTGGTGCCTATCTCAACTACAATTGGGCGGAAGTCAGGGTACACCCTGGACAAGTCGCAACCTTATCGCAGGGCCAACATAGACAACACTCACACTAACATTCACACACGAGGGCCAATTTAGTGTTACCATTCAACCTATCCCCAGCTGCATGTTTTTGGAAGTGGGAGGAAGCCGGAGTGCCCGGAGGGAACCCACACATTCACGGGGAGGACATGCAAACTCCACACAGAACGATCCCGAGCCCAGGATTGAACCCAGGACTACTCAGGACCTTCGTATTGTGAGGCAGACACACTAACCCCTCTGCCACCGTGAAGCCCAAGTAACCAACAAACGTGTGGAAAAAGTAACGGCCTTTTAAAAACTTTTTGCGAGGAAATAAACATTTTTAAGACAACTTTAAAACTGGAACTTGTGACTCCTCCGGCCATGTTGACGTTTATCGTGCATAAAGTAAGTTATTTTCCATTGTAGTGGATGGTGATGATGGATTTTACCTGTTGAAAACTTGTTCTTTCTTTGTATGTTTACTTTAGTGAATATGTCCTCACATTTATAAACGTTCTTATTAGAATTAGAACATTTTTACATTAAGGCTGGGCGATATGGCCTTTTTTTGATATCGCAATATTTTTTTACTACTGTCAAACTCGTTTGCACTTGCACTTGCATGGCTTAGTCTTTGAGACAAGCATATGCTACTGGCAGGATCAACACGATATATATCTTGATATTTTGCCTTAGCCTTGAATGAACACCTGATGCATATAATCACAGCAGGATGAGGATTCTATGTGTCTACATTAAACATTTTTGTTCATACTGCATTAATATATGATCATTTGAAACGTTCATGCAGAGAAGGAAATCACAACTAAGTCAATTTACCAAAACTGTATTTATTAAAGTTATTAGCAGGTGACTTTTCAAATGATGCCACATATAGCAGTAATGCTATTTTTGGTAGCAACGTTTGTGCCCCACACTTGACAAATTAAAGTTGTCTATTCAACATATTCCCACTTGAACCCAAACCACCGCCAGACAATGGACCCTGTGATGTTTTTCTTGGGAATTCATTCTTCCTTCATTTGTTACCAGATTCGCACCTTCTTTCGCACCTTCGCAACACGCTGCTAGCATCACGGCTAAAGTTAGCCACGCTGCTACCTCTCTGCTGGGCGAGGGCGTGTACGTATGTGACGTATGACGTGACAGTATGTGACGTATGGAAGAACCTGCGCTTACACTCTGTGAGAAGGGGACACGAGAAGGAGTGGGAAGAGCCTGTAGTGTAATGCCCACAGCTAAAAACAACTGCGTGAGAACGTATACTCGAATATTACGATATAGTCATTTTCTATATTGCACAGAGACAAACCCGCGATATATCGATATATCGCCCAGCCCTATTTTACATATACTTTAGTGAACTCTTTAGTATTTTTCACAAATGTCCTTATTCAAAAATAATACCGCTCACTCGTGTGGCACAAAAGTGTGCAGCACCGGTGTCAAACTCAAGGCCCGGGGGTCAGATTGAGGCCGCTGCATTGTTTAATGTGGACCATGAAAGCCTGGAAATAATATGCATTTATAAATCACCTCATCTCTCTTCCTAAACATATTTGTTCTTTAAAATTTGACAATGCACATAATGCATACATTATATTAACAAAGTGGTGCCCTTTGTGCGGCCCAAAGCTTCAGTTTTGTTGGCCCGAAGCATATTGTTGAACAAAAAATATAAAAGTAAATTTTTTTTTTTAAATTTATGACAAAGACCAAACATTTGTGATGTAATGCAGAAAAGAAGAAGTGAAAAATGGGATACTAATAACACCGATATGTACAGACTTCTTCCCCCAAGGGTCTCATACTGAAAAGTCAAAGTAAGCAGGGGCCATTTTGATGTATTTTTTTTTAATCTGTAAAAAAAACAAAAACAACAGATAACAAAGGACATTATATATTTAGTATTTAAATGCAAAACCTAGATCAGCTTTGTGTTCTAAGTTACAGTGTACGATTATTAGTATCAAAATTATTAGGTTACTTTTTTGCTTTTTTAAAGATGTTATGGGTTTTTTTTAGGAATTTTAAGACGTAATAATTAATATTAGTACACTTTGTCACTTATAATACAACGTTCATGCTTTAAACATACAGTATGTAATGTCTGCTTTTTAGCATTTTTTAGCATACAAATATATTCAAATGGTTCCTGCATAGTTTGACTTTTAGTATGTGGCCCTTTTTGGTAAAAGTTATTATACACTCCTGTATTATCAAGATATATTCTGAACATTTTGTTTTTGAATAACATGCTTATCGCCCATACTTATGATTTCAAAAGCAAATACTTTGTCTATCAGTTTGTACGTAAAAATGGATTGATCACATCCACAGGGAATTGTGTAATAATATGAGTTCAGTTCAGTTCATATATATTCACTGAAACAAGCGGCTTTCTGAGAGCAGCCATAACTACGATGTGTCTCTCAATGAAAACAAGTTTGACACCCCTGGTGTACAGTATTGCCATTTTCAATCAGCATCTCAGTTATCTTGTTGCATTTTTGTTACTACCGCTACCGTATCATCATTTTCCCAGGAGATGGAGTCTATGTTCCGAATTTCACATGACCCATATGTTCGTCCGTCAGTCACGCACAAAAAACATTGGAGTATTTATGACCTTTTTAAAGTTTTTGCGAGTAATTGATCATATTTAAGACATCACACACAACTTTGTCATTTTTGTCATATTTAAACAGCACTTGTAACTCTTCTGGCCATTTTGAAGGTATGGGGTGCCAAAACGCATTAAGCACAATAATTGAATCTCTTTCATGGTAGTCGAGCATAATGATGCATTTTACCTTTTTAATTAATGAGATTGTTAAAATATATATACTATATGATATGTCTCATAAAGCTGCAAGCATGGTCCATTGTGCTCATAATGATGCTATGGTTGGGGAATGTGCATAATCGTGGCCGTTAAGCTCAATTATTGAGTTTCAAAAATAATACAGTTTTTTCTTTATTAGTCTAGGCAAAATTGAGCAGATGCATGCAGGTAGGTAATCACAACCTGCATGCATCTGCGTGGGACGGCGTGGCGCAGTGGAAGAGTGGCCGTGCGCAACCCGAGGGTCACTGGTTCAAATCCCACCTAGAACCAACCTCGTCACGTCCGTTGTGTCCTGAGCAAGACACTTCACCCTTGCTCCTGATGGTTGCTGGTTGGCGCCTTGCATGGCAGCTCCCTCCATCAGTGTGTGAATGTGTGTGTGAATGGGTAAATGTGGAAGTAGTGTCAAAGCGCTTTGAGTACCTTGAAGGTAGAAAAGCGCTATACAAGTACAACCCATTTATTTATTTAATAGTAGTTTCTAACTTGTTTTTTTCACCATTGCTCTTTTTTTTTTACACTCCATGAGCATTGCGTAGGGTTTGTTTATGTCTGTATTTATAGAAGCTGCAACTGTTATGCTCATAATGTGTGATATGAACAAAAATATGTATTTTTACTTATTTACATTTTACTGTAAATGTCCTAATTGCAAACCCAAGGAGACAAAAGCGCCAATTTTCAAAATACCATCTTAGTCTTAAAGGCCTACTGAAACCCACTACTACCGACCACGCAGTCTGATAGTTTATATATCAATGATGAAATATTAACATTGCAACACATGCCAATACAGCCGGTATAGGTTACTAAATAATAATTTTTAATTTCCCGCGGAGTTTCTTGTTGAAAACGTCACGGAATGATGACTCGTATGATGATGCGTGCGCGTGACGTCTCGGGTTGGAGGGGACATATTAGCCCAGCACCACACACGGCTAAAAGTCGTCTCTTTTCATCGCATAATTACACAGTAATTTAGACATCTGTGTTGCCGAATCTTTTGCAATTTGTTCAATTAATAATGGAGACTATAAAGAATAATGCTGTTGGTGGAAAGCGGTGGATTGCAGCTGCCTTTAGCAACCGAGACACAGCCTGTGTTTCTTTGTTTGTTGTGAAGCTTTAACACAGAGCGGTCAAGCGAACATGTTTTCTACGTCAACTAGCAAGTTTTTGGATGGGAAAATTGTGATATTAAGTCGGCTCCTACTGGAGACTTCAGTGGATTATGGGACTTCCTCCTGCCGCTCAAAAAGGCAGCTGATATCTTTGCTCATCCATCGGCTTCTCCGAGAGACACTGGCGTTCACCGCAGCCATCCAACTTTCCGGTATGTCTTTACAATCTCACTAAAACACTATTAAAACAATAAGCAGATAAGGAATCTTCCAGAATTATCCTAGTAAATGTGTCTAATTACATCTGAAACGGTCCCACTGCCGCCGCCTGAAACATCGCTTTTTCTTTTTTTTCCTTTTTTTTTTGTGCTTACCCACAAATCTTTCATCCTCGCTCAAATTAATGGGGAAATTGTCGCTTTCTCGGTCCGAAAGCTCTTGCTGCTGGAGGCTCACATTATAAACAATGTGAGGATGTGGGGAGCACTACAACCGGTGACGTCACGCGCACATCGTCTGCTACTTCCGGTAAAGGCAAGGCTTTTTTATTAGCGACCAAAAGTTGCGGCCTTTGTTGTCGATGTTCTCTACTAGATCCTTTCAGCAAAAATATGGCAATATCGTGAAATGATCAAGTATGACACATAGAATGGACCTGCTATCCCCGTTTAAATAAGAAAATCTCATTTCAGTAGGCCTTTAACCTCTGTTGATACCTTATCTCCTCATTCATCCTTTCTGATTCTCCTATCGATTTCCCCAGACAAGTTTCTGCACGCTCATAATTTTTTAGTAACGCCTTTCTCTATGCCTTTAGACCAAATGTGGGTATTTATTTGCGTTTGAAACACAATACTTTGGAGCGACACAAACCTCTAATAGCCTTGAGGAGGAGGAGGAGGATTGTTGCACTGCACTAACTGCTCACCCCATCTGCTGGCCAACTCTGAGATTTACACATTGCTTTTTTATTTGCCCCGCAGCAGCAACATCCCTTTGACACAATAAAATAAGAACATAAGTCTTTTCAAGTTCCTAGTTCACGCTTTGGACTTTGGACTGAATCTTTGCTGCAATAGTTCCTCCTCTCAGACTGCTGTTTTTTTTTTTTTTTTTTTGCATTTATGAATAAACAATCTCCCCTTTCCTTTCCCCTCCTTGCTTGCTCTCCTTTGGAATTGAAATGAGGGCAAAGATCTGAGAAGGCAAAGGTGGTGCAATAAGCAGAAACAACCCCGCCTTTGCCTGCATGGAAGACTCTTCATGCTTTATCCTGCACAGTTACTACATGTAGTGGCCACCAGGGGGCAGAAGTGCTCAGGAGTGCTGCTACTGTCTGCTGGGAGACATGCAGGACACGACAGCACATGTGAATGATGATTTCCTTGGGGGGATAGACATGATTCTACGTTACATCACTGTTTCTCCCGTAATGATCTTGCGGTTGTCACCTCACAGCTACTTCTCAAACTGTAATGTGTTTTTTTCTGGGAGAAAGATGCAAAAACAAGCCTTTGTCTAACCTTTCCTGCGCTCCAGGATTAGGGCAGTGCACTTTAAGAACCTTGAGCTGAAGAATTGAATGCTTACAGTGCACAAATCTATCTTCAAGGCTCTGCCCTCAACTTTTTTTTTTTTAAATCGTTAATTATTTCACGCTAATTGCCTGGATTAGAAAATTAGGTGGTGGTGCAAGGTGGTCTCTGGGGTCTTAAACAAACGAGTGTGCGCGTTACCCGCTCACTCCTGGCCTTCCTGTATATTAGCGGAAGCACAAATTGAGCGTTGGCGCTCTGCAAGGCTGTCGTGGCTTGATTGTGCTTGTTGGACCGTAGGACTATTTCCATTATATTTTGAAAAAAATAAAATAAATCAGTCATACCCCAGCGACGCCCTTGTACAATGGTTAGCACCAGAGGTGATTGTCGACTTTCTGAAATACTATTAAAGTGCTGCACACACTAACTTTCTTGGGAGCATGAATTTTATAAGTGGAAAGTCCTTACCTTACTCGTTTTGTTGAAAGGACCATATGATTGTAGGTTTAACACCCCTTTGAAGACCAATTTGGTTCTCTGAGTGATTTTTTTGTAAGGATGTAGGGAGAATTGTTATAGGGGAGGGTTTTTTTTCTGAAACCTTTGGGATAAGGAGTGGCAACTTTGGACCCTCGGCAGACATATCCAAGTAATCCAACAAGAGGGGATCGGTCCAAATAGGTTTCGTTACCTTGGTCCACTTGTCGTTGTCATAAATTATTCAAGAACAAATGCAGTTGCGGCATATCACCCTCGCCACCTGTGAAGCAACACAATGGAGGGTCGATATGGTTTTGTTTTAGCTCAGTTTCATGGTCAAAGTTAGCCCAATGATCGAAATAGATTTAAGAGCACATTGTTGTACTTGTTTTTGTAGTTTCATATCCAAAGTGGCTTATGAGAGCTGCTGGAAAAGGGAGAATGAAAGATTGCTTTGGGTAAATTCTCCTTTGAGACCAGACATTTTTAGGTCAGGACATAAGTGTGTACTTTGTTTACAAGGACTGGTTGCAGGGCGCTGAAGCATAACTGTTAATAAAATAAAGGTCTCGTGATGCATCGCATTTCTCTTTTGTGTTTGTCGCTGCTGTGAATCATGGCCTCGTTGCCTTTCAGTCTCCGGTGATGAGTCTGTAGCGGCATGGCAAAGTTCACAGCAATGTTCTCATTCGATCCCTCCAGAAAGTAGTTAGTCTATTTCAATCACATCATTTTATTCACATGTTTCCACTTGTACCATTTGAGAAATTCTCAAGGCTGAACTAGTTTTAAGACCCCTTCAAAGTTTGTGTGACCTGAATAGCTTAAAACTACTAATGATGATCATGATCAGGGCGGACGTGTGTTTTGCATAACAAGGCAATTTTTTTTTCCAGAAATATGAAAATGCCTAAGCAATATACCATAAAGCAAAAGTTCACTCGTTCTCAGGAGGATATAAACACACGTCAAAAATAATTGGCAGGAGTAAAGATGACAACACAACCAAGAAGTTTTTCAAAGGCTAGACCGTCAAAATTCACTCTAGGCCATAATTGCTAACCCTCCCAGATTTTCCTGGAGACTCCCGAAATTCAGCGCCTCTCCCGAAAACCTCCCGGGACAAATTTTCTCCCGAAAATCTCCTGAAATTCAGGCGGAGCTGGAGGACACGCCCCCTCCAGCTCCATGCGGACCCGAATGACGTGTCGACAGCCTGTTTTCACGTCCGCTTTCCCACAATGTAAACAGCGTGCCTGCCCAATGACGTTATAACTGTAGAATGATCGAGGGCAAGTTCTTGGTTTCTTTTGTGGGTTTATTGTTAGGCAGTCTCATTAAAGTCCTCCCAGCGCGGAAAGAACACACAACAACAGCAGTCACGTTTTCGTCTACCGTAAAGCAGTTTGTCAGCCGTAAACAACAATGTTGTGACACTCTTAAACAGGACAATACTGCCATCTACGGCTTTTAGAGCAGTGGTTCTCAAACCTTTTTCGGAGATGTACCCCCTCCGAACATTTTTTTAATTCAAGTACCCACTAATCAGAGCAAAGCATCTTTGGTGGAAAAAAAAAAGATAAAGAAGTAAATTACAGCACTAGGTCATCAGTTTCTTTTTTATTAAATTGTATAACAGTGCAAAATATTGCTGATTTGTAGTGGTCTTTCTTGAACTATTTGGAAAAAAAGATATAAAAATAACTAAAAACTTGTTGAAAAATAAACAAGTAATTCAATTATAAATAAAGATTTTTACACATACCGTGATGAGTGGCGACTTGTCCAGGGTGTATACCGCCTTCCGCCCGATTGTAACTGAGATAGGCACCAGCGCCCCCAAAGGGAATGAACGGTAGGAAATGGATGGATGGATAGCTGTAAATATACTCCTCCCCTCTTAACCACGCCCCCAACAACGTTCCGCCCCCAAACACACACGTCGTCCAACCCCCCGACCACCCACCCACCCCCCACCTCCCGAAATCGGAGGTCTCAAGGTTGGCAAGTATGCTCTAGGCCAGGGGTATCAAACGTGCGGGCCGGATCAGGCCCGCGAACAGGTTTTATCCGGACCGCGGGATGAATTTGCTGAATATAAAAATGAGACAAAATTTTTGAATGAAAGAAACGGCTGTTCTGAATGTGTCCATTAGATGTCACAATAGCAATTCTGTGTGTCTTTGTAGATCAGGGGTCGGCAACCCGCGGCTCTGGAGCCGCCTGCGGCTCTTTGATCACTCTGTGGCTCAGCTGCATACTTGCCGACCCTGAAGATTTTTCCAGGAGGTTGTCCGTATTTCAGTGCCTTTCCATGAAATATCTTTGGGCTAACATTCTCCGGTTCTCACCTGCACAACTATTTTGAGGGCGTGTCGTGGCGACAATGCTTTTAACGTTCTCTAAAACATATCGTCGTACCCGCCTTCACGCCATCTTGTCTGCGTGCCGGCCGGTCACATGTAGCATGCGACCCCTGATAGCACACATCATCAACTGCAAGGCATACTTGCTCAAAAGCCACACAGGATACACTGATGGTTGTGATATAAATAACTAACACGCTTACTAATATGCGCCACACTGTGAACCCACACCAAACAAGAATGACAAACACATTTCAGGAGAATATCCGCACTGTAACACAACATAAACACAACAGAACAAATACCCAGATTCCCATGCATCCCTAACTCTTCTGGGCTACATTATACACCCCCGCTCCCCCAACCCCGCCCACCTCAACCGATGCACGGAGGGGGTTGAGAGGGGTTTTCTTTACTTTGTGAAACGGGTCAAAATGGCCTTTTGAGTGGTAAAGGTTGCCGACCCCTGTTGTAGATGATGCTACATATGGAAAAAAAACAACATGATGTTAATGCAGCAGTCGAGGAAAATTACCAAACTACATAAATAACACCCTCTAATTTGATGTTGATATTTTATTATCTTGATATATTGAAAATAAACTTTATACCAATGAGTGGACTGATGAACATTATCACATCATTTATTCAGAAAGTATAAATAATGACTAGAGATGTCCGATAATGGCTTTTTTGCAGATATTTGATATTCCGATATTGTCCAACTCTTAATTATAGATTCCGATATCAACCGATACCGATATATACAGTTGTGGAATTAACACATTATTATGCCTAATTTTGTTGTGAAATCTGAAGTTGTCTTTGTTTTTAAGTTATCGTGCCGAGATTTTACCAGTCCGGCCCACTTGGGAGTAGATTTTTCTCCATGTGGCCCCCCATCTAAAATGAATTTGACACCCCTGCTCCAGGCCCTTTTCTACCAAAAGTTCGGGAAATTGAAGTTACTTGAACCTCTTAGTTCATAGGTTCCTGTGGATCTGTGTGGTTTGCGTTTCCACGACATTTCACAGTTCAGGGTAGTTTATTGAAATCAGGCTGCTGGTGTATGGGGAAGTGGTACATTATATTTGTATATTGATCCCATGTAAATAAACTGACTATATTAGTACTAATTTATTTTACTTAAGTGTAATAAATGAACTGCAAAGCAATACGACATAAAAATATATGATTTAGAAACAAAGGGCTGGATATACTAAACGTGTGTGTGTGTATTAAAAAGTTCAAACTTAATAGCACAGGCAGAGCTAATCTACCAAGCTTGTGTGTCGAGGTTTGCGTCTCTTAAAAGAGCAAAATAGAGAACACAATCTATTTAGCGTTTTTGTCTTCATGCAAATGCAGATTATCAGAACACCTCCAATACTAAGAGGAGGAAATGCAATTGTAAATCATTTAGCGCTCACAATGTGATTTATCAAACTTGAAACAGGCCACTGTTTTGTCTGTTACGTCTTGCACGTTTGAAATATATATGCAAGTTGGCACAGTTACGCACACATAGCTGTAAGAAAGCAGAGACAAATGATGGAGAGAGGATATGCTGTCTGGGTTCATGTCAACATATTTTAATGTCAAATTAGGGCTGGGCGATATGGCCTTTTTTTAATATCTCGATATATTTAGGCCATATCGCGATTTACGATATATATATAACGATTGTTTGCCTTGACCTTGAATGAACACTTGATGCATATGATCACAGCAGTATGATGATTCTATGTGTCTACATTAATAATAATAATAATAATAATAATGGATTAGATTTATATCGCGCTTTTCTATTGTTAGATACTCAAAGCGCTCACAGAGAAGTGGGAACCCATTATTCATTCACACCTGGTGGTGGTAACCTACATCTGTAGCCACAGCTGCCCCGGGGTAGACTGACGGAAGTGTGGTTTCCAGTTTGCGCCTACGGCCCCTCCGACCACCACCTTCATTCATTCACCAGTGTGAGCGGCACCGGGGGCAAAGGGTAAAGTGTCCTGCCCAAGGACACAACGGCAGCGATTTGGATGTCAATAGGTGGGAAGCGAACCTGCAACCCAGAGGTTTCTGGCACGGCCGCTCTACCCACTACGCCATGCCGCCCCAAAAACATTCTTCTTCATACTGCATTCATATATGCTACTTTTAAACTTTCATGCAGAGAGGGAAATCACAACTAAGTCAATTGACCAAAAGTGTATTTATTAAAGTCATTAAGCAGTGGCACAAACATTCATGTCATTTCCAAAACAGAAAGTGCAAGATTGTCAGAGACATTTTAAGTGTCAAATAAAAATGAGCCGCATAATAGGAAATCAAATAGTATTCGTCGTTCACTATGTGGTAGGTTAATACGGACGTTATGAAATTCTCTTCATTCTCTAGCGAGTGACTTTTCAAATGATGCTACATATTAGCAGTAATGCTACTTTTCATAGCAACGCTTTTGTCCCACACTTGACAAATTATGGTTGTCTGTTCGACATATTCCCACTTGAAGCCGAACCACCGCCAGATGATGGACTCCCTGCTGTTTTTATTGGGAATTAAGTTTTCCTTCATTTGTTACCAGATCCGCACCTTCTTTCTCTCGTATTTCCACTTGTACGGCTACGTTAGCATCACAGCTAACGTTACCCAGTCTGCTGGGCGAGGGCGTATACGTATGTGACGTATGACATGACAGTATATCACGTGTGTAAGTTTGTGCGCCTGCTTGTCTGTGAGAAAGAGAGACAGGAAAGAGAGTGAAGAGCCTGTAGTGTAATGCCCGCAGCTAAAAGCAACTGTGTGAGAACGTATACTCGAATATCACGATAAAGTCATTTTCTATATCGTACAGAGACAAACCCGCGATATATCGTGTATATCGATATATCGTCCAGCCCTATGTCAAATATAAAAATACATTTAAAAATGGTAGGCATATCGTCCGTCCAGCCATGTCATTTAGTTACTTCTTGATGACTTTAGAGCATGGATTAAACCATCCATCCATCCATTTTCTACCGCTTATTCCCTTTCGGGGTCGCGGGGGGCGCTGGCGCCTATCTCAGCTACAATCGGGCGGAAGGCAGGGTATACCCTGGACAAGTCGCCACCTCATCAACCAATTCTATTGATTCAATTTACCGTCTGCAGGCATTTTTAATGTCATTCTTTTTTTCATGTAGGAAATACATTATTAATACATCTCCTATTAGGAAAAAAATTTGTATTTTCTTGTATCTTAATCATTCCAAATGCACCATCAAGACATCGGCACATCCCATAGTGGCAGTGGTTCTCAAATGGGGATACGCGTACCCCTGGGGGTACTTGAAGGTATGCCAAGGGGTACGTGACATTTTTTTAAAATACTCTAAAAATAGCAACAATTTAAAAATCCTTTATAAATATATTTATTGACTAATACTTCAACAAAATATGAATGTAAGTTCATAAACTGTAAAAAGAAATGCAACAATTCAATATTCAGTTTTGACAGCTAGATTTTTTGTGGACATGTTCCATAAATATTGATGCTAAGGATTTATTTTTTTGTAATGAAATGTTTAGAATTAGGTTCATGATTCCAGATGGATCTGTATTACAATCCCAAAAGAGTGCATTTTAAGTTGATTTCTACGTGTAGAAATCTTTATAATTAAATCACTTATTTTCCAACAAGTTTTTTAGTTATCTTTATATCTTTTTTTTTTCCAAATAGTTCAAGAAAGACCTCTACAATTGATCAATATTTTGCACTGTTATACAATTTAATAAATCAGAAACTGATGACATAGTGCTGTATTTTATCAATCAATCAATCAATCAATGTTTACTTATATAGCCCTAAATCACTAGTGTCTCAAAGGGCTGCACAAACCACTACGACATCCTCGGTAGGCCCACATAAGGGCAAGGAAAACTCACACCCAGTGGGACATCGGTGACAATAATGACCCAGTGGGACGTCGGTGACAATGATGACTATGAGAACATGATACTGTGAAAGTTCAATCCATAATGGATCCAACACAGTCACGAGAGTCCAGTCCAGAGCGGATCCAACACAGCAGCGAGAGTCCCGTTCACAGCGGAGCCAGCAGGAAACCATTCCAAGAGGAGGCTGATCAGCAGCGCAGAGATGTCCCCAGCCGATACACAGGCGAGCAGTACATGGCCACCGGATCGGACCGGACTCCCTCCACCAAGGAGAGTGGGACATAGAAGAAAAAGAAAAGAAACGGCAGATCAACTGGTCTTTCTCTTTTTTTTCCCACCAAAAATGCTTTGCTCTGATTAGGGGATACTTGAATTAAAAAATGTTCACAGGGGGTACATCACTGAAAAAAGGTTGAGAACCACTGCCATAATGCACTTTCAGTGGGCTACGACTAGGTTCTGTTTCATACAAACGTCTGTAGATCACACTTCTATATCACATAGGAAAGGTCGTTCATATTATATTTGTCTAATATATATAACAAACATAAACATAGCATAACACATAACATATCAAATGGCACAGTTTGGACCATTTGAGCATATTATATCATGAATGTACACGCAAAAACCGTATCTAAATATGGCAGTCTTCACCGCTTTTGAGTTTGATATCAATTGCACACGCAGTCTTAGTAGATCCCTTGCAACACGCTAATTAAGCCTACGCTATCTAGCACTTATTTGGATCTTGAGGATCAGGCCCAAAGTGTACTTTTACGTCCAAATTCAGTGTCTACTTCCAACACTGTCAAAAAGCACTTCCCTCTACAAATGATGAATTCATGAGGGTCAGTGGAGCCCTTGTGGTCCATTTCTGCTGTAAATAATACACAAAGAATAAATGACAGCGTTTATCTTACAATGACAACATGAACATATCAGATTTAGAGTTTGCCTGTTAGCATTAGCTTAGGCCAATAACTACAAATGAAGTGTCGTTGACTACTGTCACAGCATGTAACAAACTGAATAGTGACTATTTAATGGGCTTTACCTTTGTTCCACTTGTTTACTGCATCCTCTATTTCGCATTTATCAGCAAACAGCGCTCGACATCCATTGCTTTTGGTCTCCCCCAGAGGGGGGGTTGCCCACATATGCGGTCCTCTCCAAGGTTTCTCATAGTCATTGTCACCGACGTCCCACTGGGGTGAGTATTTCCTTGCCCTTACGTGGGCTCTGTACCGGGAATGTCGTTGTGGCTTGTGCAGCCCTCTGAGACACTTGTTATTAAGGGCTATATATTAATAAACATTGATTGATTGATTTTCCAAACGCAGAGTCTTGTAAGCAGCTGAAGTCGCTGCTTCAAAGTCTTTCTGAATACTTTATATTTCTCCGTAAACACGTTTAAAAGCGTCCGTCCACTTTTCGTAGATTCGCAAACAGCTTGTAAAAAATTAATAAACAGCATTAAACTGCATACTATTTTTAAGTCTACAGCTGAGAAAAACACAGCAAGATAATTCCACTAATCAGCGTTCTTTAGCACATTGGCGCCACAAAAAAAATACCTACTACCCAAAAGTTTCTATTGTTCCTTTTTTTACTTTGTCAAGTAACTTATAATAAAAATACAGAAAAAATATGAAATAAAGTAGTTGTCCCCGCATACCATAATGGCAGATTTTGTGTGCAAATAGAACGTTTTGAAAAGGGGCCCAACTGTGTTTGACCAATCAGCATTCGACAGCAGAGCCCGGATCTCAAAGTTTCCTGGGTAAATTTACCAAGTACATAGTGGCGAATGCGAAATAAAAGGATTCTGGTGGACCTTTATTTACATCGGACGTTTCACGGTGGCAGAGGGGTTAGTGCGTCTGCCTCACAATACGAAGGTCCTGCAGTCCTGGGTTCAAATCCAGGCTCGGGATCTTTCTGTGTGGAGTTTGCATGTTCTCCCCGTGAATGCGTGGGTTCCCTCCGGGTACTCCGGCTTCCTCCCACTTCCAAAGACATGCACCTGGGGATAGGTTGATTGGCAACACTAAATTGGCCCTAGTGTGTGAATGTGAGTGTGAATGTTGTCTGTCTATCTGTGTTGGCCCTGCGATGAGGTGGCGACTTGTCCAGGGTGTACCCCGCCTTCCGCCCGATTGTAGCTGAGATAGGCGCCAGCGCCCCCCGCGACCCCGAAAGGGAATAAGCGGTAGAAAATGGATGGATGGATGGATCTGTAAAAGTTCCTGCGTCAATGCTGGTCATGGCTGCGGAAGGCATGACCTCCATTGACCGCGTGGGCTGTGTCCTTTGGAGGATACCGACTATGACATCGGACACAGCGATAGACTATGTATTATGCAGCCAAAGAAGCTGAGAGATAAATATTTCATTAAATTAATTATCAAAATAGCATAAGAGCTCTGGAATAGTAAAGGGGTGCATTTGAATACCTCACACAAAGCAGGAGACTATCTCATCAAGCAATTTGATGAAATAAGTAAAAACGATCCACATCTCAAATTAATCTTTGGCTTTGCTCTGCCACTGATATCTGGATTCCTCGTCTTTTGAATTCCTCTGCCTCAATGCGCTATCTCTAACATCATATTCTGGAAATGATCATAATGGGCATTGTGCGCTTGGAGCCAAACGAGAAGAAAAAGTTACTCGGGTCCAAAAATGATTTGACAGCAGTTATTGCAAACTCATTGCGGTGACTGAGGTATCTCTATTGGTGTGTGACAGCATATCTTTCTGACTCTGCTCTAATATATTTCTTTGCTTGCCACATCATGGCTGCTGGGAATAAATTATGAATGATACCTAAAACACCCACCCCCTTTTTAGAAAATGGGCATGTAATTTCTCCAGCTTGGTGAAATGTGTGGATTTCACTCTGACAGCTGCTGCTCTCCCTACTTCTGCAATCTTCCTTCCTTCAGTACTTTACTCTCTGTCTATGCTCTATCGTACTTAGTCATGTCTTCCTGTCTTGATAAAACATGTATTACTCTGTGATGTCCCATTTGCTTTTTACCCGTAACATAAAGGCAGTGATGTTCCCTTTGCTCAAGATTCCTGTCATCGATGGGCAGCATGTTGTCTTTATGTCATAGTGCCGACAACTTACTCTTTGTACTATCTGTTGGTTCTTCGGTAACTCCACTACTGGCAAAGCGGGGGTGTCCAAACCTTTGCTTCTGCATCGCACAGAAGATTTAAAGGCCTACTGAAATGAGATTTTCTTATTCAAACGGGGATAGCAGGTCCATTCTATGTGTCATACTTGATCATTTCGCGATATTGACATATTTTTGCTGAAAGGATTTAGTAGAGAACATCGACGATAAAGTTCGCAACTTTTGGTCGCTAATAAAAAAGCCTTGCCTGTACCGGAAGTAGCAGACGATGTGCGCGTGACGTCACGGGTTGTGGAGCTTCTCACATCCTCATATTGTTTACAATCATGGCCACCAGCAGCGAGAGCGATTTGGACCGAGAAAGCAACGATTTCCCCATTAATTTGAGCGAGGATGAAAGATTCGTGGATGACGAAAGTGAAAGTGAAGGACTAGAAAAAAAACAACCACAAAAAAATAGACGGCAGAGCAATTCAGATTTTATTAGACAAATTTACTAGGATAATTCTGGAAAATCCCTAATCTGTTTATTGTGTTACTAGTGTTTTAGTGAGATTATATGGTCGTACCTGTACAGCTTGAAAGTCGGAGGGGTGTGGCAACGGGTGTGGTGACCGCCAGTGTCTCAGAGGGAAGCCCCGTTTCTCGATGAGGCGAAGGCAGCCGGTCGGGCCGGGCTGAGATTTTTTTTTTTTCCCCCTCCAACAACGTTGGAAGCATCCAACGGTGAGGGGCGGCCGGTGGGAGGAGGCAAGAGAGTCGCAGCTGCCTCTTTGACAGGTGCAGGAGGAACGACGCAAGCTCGTCGCTCATGTCTACGGTAAGAGCCGACTTATTAACACCATGTTCTCACCGAAACCTGTCGGTTGACATGTGGTAGGGGAACCATGTTCACTTGACCGCTCTGTTCCATGGTAAGGCTTCACCGTCACCTTTCGGGAATGTAAACAAGGAAACACCGGCTGTGTTTGTGTTGCTAAAGGTGGCCGCAATACACCGCCTTCCACCTACATCTTTCTTCTTTGACGTCTCCAATATTAGTTGAACAAATTGCAAAAGATTCAGCAACACGGATGTCCAGAATACTGTGTAATTATGCGATTAAAGCAGACGACTTACAGCTGGGATCGGGGCTGGAACAAAATGTCCGCTATAATCTGTGACGTCATGCGCACGCTTCATCATAAGCGTCATCATACCGCGACGTTTTCAACAGGATACTTCGCGCGAAATTTAAAATTGCAATTTATTAAACTAGACACAGACTGCGTGGTCGGTAGTAGTGGGTTTCAGTAGGCCTTTAACTTTCATATATTTTTAATAGGGCTGTCAAACGATTAAAACATTTAATCGCAATCCATCACAGTTTTTCATAGTTAAGTCAAAATTAATTACGGTTAGATGGAGATATAATTTTTCATTTTTAACAGATGTACCATAGACAGCTAATTTTCAAGTATTTAATACCATGACTGTACAGTAACTGTAATTTCTTTTAATTTATTGTTTTTTTAAAAAACATTTTGTGTTTTTAAACAGCTCCACAAGAAAAGGACATAACCATGTCTTTAATGACGATAAAAAAATTACCAAGTGCGTTGGTGTCTTGCCTGATTTTGTAAGAATACAGAATTTTTATTCCTGCTGTAGGAGCACTTGCACTCAGAGGAGGAATTACACCAATTTTAGATACCAGCCCTATTTTTCATTTTTTTTATTACACCACAGTGTAGGTTAAGACATAAAAAGCTGTTTAATATATTTAATCAAAAACTACAAAATATAATTGCCACCTGTTTCTAACCTCTAACCTTATGCTTTATTTATAGAAGTAAGCGTGGGTTCCAATGTGAAACATTGTGTAAGCACAAACCTCAAAATGTACATATGCCATAAAAATTCTGATTTATGAAAGCATGCTGCGCACACTTGCAATTTTTTCATAACAAATTACACCTGCAGTAAATTGTGCACCAAAACCTTTTTTAACCTGTTTTGAAAATTGTTCTATTATCATTTATTTACATTGCAGAGTAATATATGATGATACATATCGTTCTCCCAGGAAGCTGCAATATATCGCAATATAAGTTTTAGGCCATATTGCCCATCCCTAATTGTGTAAGCTTTATTTTGTGGTGACACCATCGGGTGTCATTGATTCATGTGTAAGAATAACTTTGCCTGAGCTCCACACATGGTCGAAAGGGTGCGTCGCAATATTCACTCTTTTCCGCATCCAACTTTTTCTATAAATACAAACGTCTACGGCAGGGGTCGGCAACCCGCGGCTCTTTGATCGCTCTGGTGTGGCTAATCTGTAAACTTGCCGATCTTCCCGAGAGATTTCTGACCTCAGTACCTTTCCCTTAAAACGTCTGACGTTTGCATACTGTGATTTTCACTTGGACAGCAACAATAAGGGCGGGCCGTGATGGCAATACCCATAACATCGTCAAATACATGTAGCTGTGCCCGCTGTTACACAACTCTATGTGCGTGCCAGACGGTCACGTATTGCGTGAAACCTCTAATAAAATCTTCAATTGATTGCAATGCATACTTGTTCAACAGCAATGCAGGTTACACTGAGGGTTGTGATATAAACAACTTTAACACTCTTACTAATATGTGCCACACTGTGAACCCACACCAAACAAGAATGACTAACACCTTTCGGGAACACATCCGCACTGTAACACAACATAAACACAACATAGCAAATACCCAGAATCCCATGCAACCCTGACTCTTCCAGGCTACATTATACACCCCGCTAGCACCAAACCCCGCCCCCCCAACCCCGCCCACCTCAACCGACGCAGGAGGGGGCAGGCGGGGTTGGTGCTAGCGGGGTGTATAATGTAGCCTGGATGAGTCAGGGTTGCATTGTATTCTGGGTATTTCTTATGTTGTGTGTATGTTGTGTTACAGTGCGGATGTTTTCCCGAAATTTATTTGTCATTCTTGTATGGTGTGGGTTCACAGTGTGGCGCATGTAACACTGTTAAAGTTGTTTAAACTGGCACCTTCAGTGTGACCTGTATGGCTGTTGAACAAGAATGCCTTGCAGTCGCATATGTGTGTGACCTGACTGGTAAGCTGTTTGTACAATTTGTGGAGGGCACTAAAGACATTGCCATTGTAGCACGCCCTTATTTTTGATGTTTGGGTACTACTCAGCAGACGTCCGCGGAAATAGTCACTATGTAGCCCCGACAAATCAGGAGGAATTGCATGCGTGATGCTAATTGTCATTCATATAAAACTCAATGGCTGCACTGACATCAAATCCATCCATGCATCCATTTCTACCGCTTATTCCCTTTGGGGTTGCGGGGGATGCTGGAGCCTATCTAAGCTGCATTCGGGCGGTAGGAGGGGTACACCCTGGACAAGTCGCCACCTCATCGCAGGGCCAACACAGATAGACAGACAACATTCACACTCACATTCACACACTAGGGCCAATTTAGTGTTGCCAATCAACCTCTGACATCAAATCTTCATGTTTAATTGTGGGCTGCGTGTCTGAGACCCCTGGTTTATACATAGCATAAAGCAAAAAAAAAAAAAAAAAACTCTCTACAGTGTTATTTCATTATAAATTTCAAGAGTCTTGTGGCTCCCATTATTTTCTTTATTTTGTGGAACGGGTCTAAATGGCTCTTCGAGTGGTAAAGGTTGCCGACCCCTGGTCTACGGTGAAAGTTACGTATGTACACTTTTTGTGCGCAGCAACTTTTATAGATAAGCCCCTGTTGTTTAAGTCTGCCTTGGGGGCTTCCCGTGAAACAGCAATCATGACAATGCTAGCATGCTGACAACCTGCGAGGACACAAGTTAATGTAATAGTTCCTTCAGGATTTTGGGGTCTTTTTTTGATATTGTCGCAGCAAATTTTTTAAAAAGTTGCGGCAAAAGTTGCAATATTTTAATTCTTGTTTTTTCCAATAACATAACATCCACCTGTGATTTTATAAATGAATCTGTGTTTTAAGCAACTATGAACCCAAAAAGCACAGGATTTTAACCAGTCAAACAAAATAAGAATTATTCCGTCCCTCCAGGATTTTACGACGTTGTCATCATAATCTCCGTTATCTGACTGGGCATCTCGTCCAAGGTGGTATCTGGTGGGATTCCGTCAATAGCAGTCAACTGGATAATGGGCAGGATGATGCATCCCCCTCGGCGTACATCGCTTTCCGCGGAGAGGCGTTTAATGAGGTTGCCATTTATGATAACACTGCGCGCTGAAGTGATGGCGAAACATTCTCATCAATGCAGTCATCCTTGGAGGAGGTCCAGAGGATTGCATTGATCCTTTTTCCCGGGGTTCAAGCTTGTCAAAAGCCATGTAATAGATTGTTCATCTTGGTAATGAGGGGTTATGATGTACATTTACCCAAATATCCTTGCCTATGTAATTGATGTATAGCTCCTTGGTGTCTGACTCGTCATTTACAGTCAGGCATCTTTATGGACACTGAAATGCAAGTAAATCAACCTACTTGCATGAAGGAATATGTGTTTTATTACAAACATACTATTTCATTTGAGTCTCTTAACCTATTCTTCCTTGAGTTCTGTAAACGCAAACATTTTAGATGCATGCTGTCAGAGATTCTGTCACAGGAATCATTTCCATGCTAATTTTACCCCGATAAATAAATTCACTCTGACAGACGCGCACCCGTCATCATCACAGGGTTGGAGACGTTTGTTTTCATCCCTCTTGTACTCTCTCGCCGCTTGGCTCTTAATCCAAGACACACACACTCATATTTACTTTCACAAGGGCAAATATTAAATGCATGCGGTGTGCACACAACTGTAGTTGGAACCACATATACTGTAATATCATAGAATATAATTGATGCAACTCGCTGAACAACTTGCTACAAGTTGTGGTCAAAGCTTTACAAGTAGGATGTCGGATATCATTGTCGTTTGCACAGGTCACAACGTAGAGGAGGTTCTGCTACATCAACACGTCCATTTTTAATGCCTTCCTGCAGGGAGGAGGAGAGAGATTCTTGGGGGGGGATAGTCTGCATTGCAGCATCTTAGCGGGTAAGCATTCTAGTATAGATACTGTGCATTGCCAGTGAAGATGCGGCGGAATGCACTGAACAGCGTGCCTGAATTACAATAGAACCATCCATCAAAGGGTTACTCCACACTTTGTTAAAATAATCGTCATACTATTATACTATTTCTATACAATATAATGTAGGAGGCACATAATATAGTTTTTACAAACATACAATGCAATTAGTACTTAAAGGCCTACTGAAATGAGATTTTCTTACTTAAACGGGGATAGCAGGTCCATTCTATGTGTCATACTTGATCATTTCGCAATATTGCCATATTTTTGCTGAAAGCATTTAGTAGAGAACATAGACGATAAAGTTCGCAACTTTTGGTCGCTAATAAAAAAGCCTTGCCTGTATGTGCGCGTGACGTCACGTGTTGTGGAGCTCCTCACATCCTCACATTGTTTACAATCATAGCCACCAGCAGCGAGAGCGATTCGGACCAAAAAAGCGACGATTTCCCCATTAATTTGAGCGAGGATGAAAGATTCGTGGATGAGGATAGTGAGAGTGAAGGACTAGAGGAAAAAAAAAGGCGAGGGCGGTGGGAGCGATTCAGATGTTATTAGACACATTTACTAGGATAATTCTGGAAAATCCCTTATCTGCTTATTGTGTTACTATTGTTTTAGTGAGATTATATGGTACCTGAAAGTCGGAGGGTTGTGGCCACGGGTGTGGTGACTGCCAGTGTCTCCTGTGGGAGGAGGTAAGAGAGTCCGCAGCTGCAGGTGGACGCAAGCTCCGCTCATGTCTACGATAAGAGCAGACTTATTACCACAATTTTCTCACCGAACCTGCCGGTTGACATGTGGTCAGGAACTATGTTCGCTTGACCGCTCTGTTCCATACTAAAGCTTCACCTTCAGGAATGTAAACAAGGAAACACCGGCTGTGTTTGTGTTGCTAAAGGCAGCCGCAATACACTGTTTCCAACCTCCATCTTTCTTCGTTGACTTCTCCATTACTAATTGAACAAATTGCAAAAGATTCAGCAACACAGTTGTCCAGAATACTGTGTAATTATGCGATTAGAGCAAACTACTTATAGCAAAAAAATGTCCGCTACAATCCGAGACGTAACGCGCACGCGTCATCATACCGGATACTTTGCGCAAAATTTAAAATTGCAATTTAGTAAACTAAAAAGGCCGTATTGGCATGTGTTGCAATGTTAATATTTCATCATTGATATATAAACTATCAGACTGCGCGGTCGGTATTAGTGGGTTTCAGTAGGCCTTTAAATGACATAGCATATACCTTTTTAAATGACTGTACATTATTCAGTCCAACAAGGAATTTGAAAGCTTTTTTTGTGATAGTTGCGGCCTATATTGGCTACATTTTTCTGCAAAATTTGTATTTAAACATTTTTTTTTTCCAATAATATTGCATTGTTTTTTTAATTTTATGAATTTGTTGTCAATGTTTCAAGCGTTTGTAACCCTGACCAAAAACGGCACAGGATTTCAACACAAAATGGAGAACAAATACTGTTTTGCTTGTTTTATACCACACATACAGTACATAAAAGTAGACAAAAGATGGCAGTAAAAGCACATACTCAGAGTTCAATGTGAAATTACTGTACTGTTTTAATGAATTATAACTAATGATAGTGATATTTATTAATAATTACAGAAAGAAATACCACCATTTTGGTTGGTAAATGAGAGACGATTAGAGATTATCATCACACATCAACATCTCTGTCATGTCAATGCAGCCACTTTGCTAGATCATCATTGCAAATGACATTATGTTCATAATTGCCTTAACCGAAATAAAAATGCTAATCGCTGTGGACAGGAACAGGAAGTAGGTCTAAGCTGCGCGGGAGGACGACAAATGTGCTGCTTGAGCAATATAGAGTTGTTACATGTTGTTGTTCCTGCTTCATCTACATAAGAACCAAACATGAGTTTGGATTAGACCAGCATTTCTCAAACTGTAGTGGTATGCCGGTCCATCTAGGGTACGCAAACTAAACACAGTCGTACTGTTCAAATTGTGTGTAATGTCACTTTACAATATTAACTATACCTCTTAAATAACATGTCTGCCTAGTTTTTAATGAATACTTAGGCCTGCTGTGGTACGTTATTTTAATTTAAAGTACCACTGATTGTCCCACGCCCACACTAGGTGTGTTGAAATTGGTCCTCCGCATTTGACCCGTCCTTTAAAGTACCACTGATTGTCCCACGCCCACACTAGGTGTGTTGAAATTGGTCCTCCGCATTTGACCCGTCCTTTAAAGTACCACTGATTGTCCCACGCCCACACTAGGTGTGTTGAAATTGGTCCTCCGCATTTGACCCGTCCCCTTGATCACCCCCTGGGAGAAGAGGGGAGCAATGGGCAGCAGCGGTGCCGCGCCCGGGAATCATTTATGGTGATTTAACCCCCAATTCCAACCCTTGATGCTGAGTGTCAAGCAGGGAGGCAATGGGTCCCATTTTTTTTTATAGTCTTTGGTATGTTTAAACTCATAACCTACCGATCTCAGGGCGTACACTCTAACCACTAGGCCACTGAGTAGGTTGGTTTAATGTTGGTCATTGTGGTGGTACTTTGAGAGCCAAGTGTTTTCTGAGTTGGTATTCGTTGAAAAATGTTTGAGAACCAGTGTATTGGACAATTGTTTGGCGAAAACTACGCTCATGTGCCAAAATGTGCCGGGGAGTTGGGGGTGTTGGGCAAAGCTCAGAGGCTGCACAAATATGCGGGTGTTTTTTGAAATTCTGGACTGACTTAAGCTGAAGCAGAAGAGTACAGGGCGTTAATATGAAGCAGCTAGAGAGAGGCTATATTTCACAAACTTAAAACAAGAATTTCATTTTAGATTGCTTGTATTCCGTGATGTGACTTCTTTGTGGGAAAACTGCGGTGGTCAACCAAGCCAAGATAGCTATTGTGCAGCAAGCAGCGCAGACTACAAAAGTCTTAAATATTTCTGCAAAAAGCAGATCTGAACAAAAAAAGCAACGGAAACTGCAATGGAATAGATCCCTATACTTTATAGAAATAAAAAAAACTTGTTGAGTGATATCAAGGATTACGCGTTGTTCGCATTCCCAGATATATCGAACTTTTGTGCTCCAGACATCATTCTACTTGACAAAACAGATGAAAAAGCATGGAGGTCTACAATTTCTTTGTGTATGGCTAAGTCAAGGAAATTTCAATTAAGACTCTCAGGCAAATCATGCATTGTTTTTGCTCGGGTAAGATTGCATTTCATGATTTATTGTTGTGTCTGCCGCCATATTTGTTCTCTCTTCAACCGAGTGTCCAAGACATGTGGTTGCATGCCTGATGAAACGACTACGAAGTCAAACATCGACCTGCGACTTAAGTGTGCCCACAAGTGCACGTGGCACCAGGACACACAAAGTGTTAATATGGTGTTTGTTATGGACATACTGTGGCTAGCACAGGAGTCCAATAACAACACACTCTGATTCAGATCGGGTAGTCCGTTCCTCTCAATCACGCCCCTCCAGTTTTTGCTGCCATTATTGGCATTGAAGTCACCCAGTAGAACGATGGAGACCCTGAGAGGGACGCCCTGCAGCACTCCCTCCAGAGTCCCCCAGAAGACCGGGTACTCTGAACTGCCATTTGATGCATATGCACAAACCACAGTCAGGGCCCGCCCCCCGACCCAAAGGCGCTGTGAAATAACCCTCTTGTTCACCGGCGATGACTTCAACACACAGGCGCCAAGCCGTGAAGCTAATAATAAGCCCAGACCTGCTTGTAGCCCATTACTCCAGCATAGAGGAAGTCCAACCCTTTCAAGGAGTTGCATTGAGGTGAGATCTACTACGGTGGGACAAAAACGTATTTAGTCAGCCACAGATTGTGCAAGTTCTCCCACTTAAAATGATGACAAAGGTCTGTAATTTTCATCATAGGTACACTTCAACTGTGAGAGACAGAATGTGAAAAAAAAAATCAAAGAATTCACATTTTTGGAATTTTAAAGAATTTATTTGTAAATTATGGTGGAAAATACGTATTTGGTCAACCATTCAAAGCTCTCGCTGATGGAAGGAGGTTTTGGCTCAAAATCTCACGATACATGGCCCCATTCATTCTTTCATTAACATGGATCAATCGTCCTGTCTCCTTAGCAGAAAAATAGCCCCAAAGCATGATGTTTCCACCCCCATGCTTCACAGTAGCTATGGTGTTCTTGGGATGCAACTCATTATTCTTCTTCCTCCAAACACGACGAGTTGAGTTTATATCACAATGGATACATGGATGATACAGCAGAGGATTGGGTCATGTCATGTGGTCAGATGAAACCAAAATAGAACTTTTTGGTATAAACTCAACTCGTCGTGTTTGGAGGAAGAAGAATACTGAGTTGCATCCCAAAAACACCATACGTACTGTGAAGCATGGGGGTGGAAACATCATCCTTTGGGGCTGTTTTTCTGCTAAGGGGACAGGACGATTGATCCGTGTTAAGGAAAGAATGAATGGGGCCATGTATCGTGAGATTTTGAGCCAAAACCTCCTTCCATCAGTGAAAGCTTTGAATGAATGACCAAATACTTTTTTTCCACCATAATTTACAAATAAATTATTTCAAATTCCTGCAATGTGAATTCCTGGATTTTTTTTCACATTCTTTCTCTCACAGTTGAAGTGTACCTATGATGAAAATTACAGACCTCTGTCATCATTTTAAGTGGGAGAACTTGCACAATCGGTGGCCGACTAAATACTTTTTTGCCCCACTGTATATCTACAAGGTATCTTTCAACCTCATGCACAAGCTCAGGCTCCTTTCCCGCCATAAAGGTTACGTTCTATGTCCCGACAACCAGATTCAGCAATCGAGGACCGGGTGGCCGAGGTCCACACAACACCGGACTCTCATGAAGCCCCCAGCCAGCGGTTGGCCGTAAACAGACGCGCTCGGCAGAGGACTAAGTGTCAGAGTAATAGCACATTTTTTTATAGCATTTACACTGTCCCTTGTGGCGCTTAGCCTTAATGCACTGGTCTTTAAAGAAAAACATATTGGTTTAGATCCATGGTGGGAGTTGTGGGAAGAAGTTTTGCTGAGTTGTTTTAATTATGTTAAATTTGTTATTTACACAAAATAAAAATAAAAATATTTTTTTCCCTCATTAATTGGATTTAGTCCAAAAAGATAGGCGCCAGCGCCCCCCGCGACCCCAAAAGGGAACAAGCGGTAGAAAATGGATGGATGGATGGATAAATAAAATGTAATTACATTTTGAGTTAAATCGTTTGCCAAATAAAAGTGTGATTTTTATTTATTTTTTTTTCAACAGAACTTTTTTTTTGGTATGCAAGTAGTTTGTGGAGGGGCTTCAAAATGAAATGCTGCTTAGGGCCTAAATTTAGCCACGTCTGTAACATCTTCATTGGTAACTTAATGATAACTTGACAGCTGGTAACACTATAGTTTGAATGCCAGTGTTAAAATAATATGTGATGCGTCCTTTTGTGGGCTTTATTTTACTGGAAAGCATGTAAACTTAATGCATGGATTGCTAAATTATTATGTTACTACATAATTTTTTTTCCACTCGAAAAACTGGGCAACATTGGTCATTGTATTCTTTTGGCATTCAATCGATCGCAACTGGATTGTTCAGTTTGTCTTAGAAGACGTTTTGCCTAGAATAGACTAGAATGCTTAATTGTCATCAAACATGAGAGCAGGACAAAAATACAGGTGGCTTACCTGATAGTTGCAGTTAAAAAACAAAACAAACAATAAATTACATGTTAAAGATAAAAATATAGATTCAGCAGTGCAACAGTGGAAAAAAGTTTAAACTATCTGGACAGAGTCAATTTCCTCATTGCCTATGGGTAGTAACTGTTTTTAACTTTGTTTGTCCTGCTTGTGCGGTCAAAATGTCTTCCCTGATGGCCGCAGGTTAAACAAGTGCTGACCAGGGTGAGAGCTGTCTGCCAGGATTTTCTTTGCTCTGCCGAAGATCGAGTAATGTCCTCTAGAGAGGGCAGAGGGCGACTGATAATCTTCTCCTCTGGTCACCCTCTGCAGGGTCTTTCTGTCTGCAGAGCAGGCAGCAAACCACAAAGTCAAACAGTACATCAGCATTGGCTCTATGGTGGCCCAATAAAAAAGATACTTGCAGTTTCTCCTCAAGTTGGTTCCCAGCAAAGCATGAAGGAAGTTGAGTTTTTGCCGGGCTTTCTTGACCAGTATTGAAGTGTTGACAGTCAATGTGAGAATCGCGTTCTTACATCCACGTAAGTTTCATTAGTTCATGCTTGTAGATTTAGTCAGGTCTAGTTTCTGCTGCTGGTGCCAAAACCTCAACTTTTTTATCCTCCAACTCAAGAACCGAGTGCCAAAGCAAGGATGGTTCCGCCCTATTGTAGTGAACCCCACAGCCCCCCAAAAAACAATTGTTGAGACGCAAAACAGGAACTCTTCTCTCATTGCCAAAATGGAATTTCCCCTTGTTAGCACGTGGGTTTAGTGTGACAAAACGATCGCTGTAGAACGACCGCTACCAGCCTAAAATCAGTCAGTAGTATGGAATCACCCATATTAGCAGTAGCATAAATAATAGGGGTGTGGGAAAAAATGGATTCGAATACCAATCGCGATTCTCATGTTTAATTCATAATCGATTCTCTTTTTTTTAAATGTTATTTTGAATTGTTTTTTTGTTTTTTTTTTCAATCCAACAAACCAATACACAGCAATACCATAACAATGCAATCCAATTCCAAATCCAAACCTGACCCAGCAACACTCAGAACTGCAATAAACAGAGCAATTGAGAGGAAACACAAACACAACACAGAACAAACAGAAAATTAGTGAAACAAAAATGAATATTATCAACAACAGTATCAATATTAGTTATAATTTCATCATAGCAGTGATTAAAAATCACTCATTGACATTATCATTAGACATTTATAAAAATAAAAAAAAGAACAATAGTGTCACAGTGGCTTACTCTTGCATCGCATCTCATAAGCTTGACAACACACTGTGTCCAATGTTTTCACAACGATAAAATAAGTCATATTTTTGGTTTGTTTAATAGTTAAAACAAATTTACATTATTGCAATCAGCTGATAAAACATTGTCCTTTACAATTATAAAAGCTTTTTAAAAAAAAATCTACTGCTCTGCTAGCATGTCAGCAGACTGGGGTAGATCCTGCTCAAATCCTATGTATTGAATGAATACAAAATCGTTTTGAAACGGAAAAATATCGTTTTGGAATCGAGAATCGCGTTCAATCGAAAAAAAATCGATATATAATCGAATCGCGACCCCAAGAATTGATATTGAATTGAATCATGGGACACCCAAAGATTCGCAGCCCTAATAAATAATAAACATTGACACAAAATGAGCATCGGTGACTGAAAAATTCTGACTCATATTTGTTGAAAGCCAAATTGTAGAGTCTTTTAGGAGTGGCCAAAAGGACAGTGTTGAATTGGAAGATAGGTGGTGTCGCAGACCACCTCCTCTGTTCAGGGATGATTGTTCATCCTTGACGTAGATGGCTTGCCTAATTCCCCCAGTGCATTTTTGTCCTCACAGGAGTGCTGTTTCTCCTTGAGGTGCAGGTTCAGGTCAAGACTCAGTTGTCTACTTGCACCTCAGGGAGAAACAGCACTGGAAATGTGCCAGTTAAGTAGAGATGTTAATTGGAGCATTTACTGTTATTTTTTTTTTAGAAATTTGTAAATAAGAAAAATTGGAACAAATGTTTGTAGCTTGTTCCCAGAATCTGTGTAATTATTTGTACATTTTTTGATATGATTCTCTACTACATTTGGTTTACATGCTATTTTTATGGGCATAAATACAGCATTTTTCTGCGCTGGAGTGGATAAGCGAGAGAGAGAATATACAGTACAGGCGCAGTGCCACTCCCACTTCCGCCAACACTTTCGCCTGCGAGACCTTTTCCCTCCCCTGTCTCCTCCTTTTCCCATCATGGCTCTCCTACCTGATACCTTTTGCCAGGCCGGCGCTCTTCCACCCTTCTGCTTCGCTTCTTGCTCTCCCACCCCGTTCTTCCGGTGGGATCAGAGGCCGCTAGCACTCGATATTTCCCACCTTGTCGGTGCCCGGCATTGATCCTCCTCATTTGTGTGTACACACTATGTGTCGGACACACAAATCAATGACGAGTGATCATCGTCTGGTGTGCGCTGCTCCAGGTTAGGGAAATTGGGACGTGGTTGTATCCTATTGGACATCATTTTATTTGTCCTCGTTGTTGTTTACAGAAAAGTCAAGCTCAAGGTTGTTTGATTTGTTTACCGTTAGCTCGCCAAGTTTTTGTTTTTTCCCTGTCCTCACTCGTCTCTCAACTGCCCTTAATGCTCTTAAGTCCGCTGAGTCGGCATGTGTCTGCTGCACTTTTAGCACAACTTCCTGTGACAGCGTTTGTACAGTGTGTGTGTGTTTGTGTGTCTCCCCTTCGAGTGAACTGTCCAGGGCAGGAAGCAGTGAGCAGGGCGCGGGCCATTTGGCTGCAGGCTGATGCACGTTGTCTTAGTTAAGAGTGACACCAAAGTGTTCACACAAAGTGTCTGTGCAGAGTGTTATTCCAAACACCACAATAGCTAAAATTTAATGTGCAAAGAAGACAAAACAAATTTGCATGAGGAATTTAGACCAGGACTCACTAACTGTTGGACTGCGGTCCGAGTCCTCACCCAGAGGCCGTCCTACACAGACCAGGACTGTACTTACTGTATTTATATATATTTTTTAACATATTCCATATATTTGTGACCAAAATAAACAATTAAGCACACAAAAGGCTAAATAACTAATAAATATCTATTTTATCTATCAATCAATCAAAGTTTATTTATATAGCCTTAAATCACAAGTGTCTCAAAGGGCTGCACAAGCCACAACGACATCCTCGGCTCAGGTCCCACATCAGGGCAAGAAAAAACTCAACGCAATGGGATACAATGAAAAACCTTGGAGGGGACTGCAGATGTGGGCAACCCCTCAATCAAGCTCAATTATTCAAATACCGTATTTCCTTGAATTGCCGCAGGGCTTATAGATAAATAGATAGATAGATAGTACTTTATTGATTCCTTCAGGAAAATTAAAATTCCAGCAGCAGTGTACAGAGTTGAGATCAATTTAAAAAAGTAAAAAATGGGGGTTTAAATGGAAACAAAATAGAGAATTATTACAGTAAGAATAAAAATAAAAAGCAACAATGGGAATAAAAATATAAAAGTAAAATAAGAATATAACAAGAGAAACTAGGCAGTAGTGAGCATGTTATGACAAACGTGTTGCACTGTTATTGTTTTGCATCCCCTGTCATCCAAGTACCCCCCCAGAGAGGAGTTGTACAGTTTAATAGCGTGTGGGACAAAGGAGTTTTTGAGTCTATTAGTCCTGCACTTGGGATGAAGCAGTCTAGCACTGAACAGGCTCCTCTGGCTACTGATAACTGTATGCAGAGGGTGACTGGCATCATCCAGGATGCTCACTAGTTTGTCCACAGTCCTCTTCTCTGCCACCGTCACCAGTGAGTCCAGTTTCATTCCGATTGTAGAACCGGCCCGCCTGATCAGTTGCTCCAGTCTGGGGCTGTCCTTCTAAGACAGGGGTGTCCATTACGTCGATCGCGAGCTACCAGTCGACCGCGGGGGGTGTGTCAGTCGATCTCCAGCCAGGCTTTTAAAAAAAATAGACCTAAAAATTAGTGATCATCAATCTTCACGAAGATGTCACTTAAATGACATTCACGGTACCGGAGGGTCTTGTGAGATGACGCTAGCTGCTGCAAGATCATTATTATGAAAATATGACCGAGAAGAAGGCGAGAAACACTTTTTATTGCAACAGACTCTCGCGCCGTACCTTCCGTCAAAACTCTAAAGGCAGACTGCACATTTCCTATCTTCACAATAAAAGCCCTGCTTCATGCTGCCTGCGCTAACTAAATACAGAGTCTCGGAAAACTGGCGTGCACAAGCGATCCCTCAGAAAGCTGGCGTGCACATCACTTGTGCACGCCAGCTTTCCGAGACTCTTATTTTGTTAGCGCAGGCAGCATGAAGCAGGGCTTTTATTGTGAAAATAGGAAATGTGCAGTCGGCCTTTAGAGTTTTGACGGAAGGGACGGCGCAAAAGTCTGTTGAAATAAAGTGTTTCTCGCCTTCCTCTCTGTCATTTTTTCATAATAATGAACTGGCAGCAGCCAGCGTCATCTCACAAGACCCTCGGGTGCCGTGAATGTCAATCAAGCAAGCTACGGAATTTGCCGCCAATGTTTTTCTTGTAAAGTGTATGGAAGCTGGATGAATTAGATGCCGAAAACCAACCACTTTCATGTGGTATTGTACAGAAAGGACAACTTTTTTTCTCCTCCATTTGAAAATGTGGGCGTTATCATCATTACTGTCTGATTCCAATCAATGCAAGTCATCAGAATCAGGTAATACACCAACTTATATTCTTGTCTTTGTGAAAAAAAGACATCTATATGTGTTACACATGCTTGTATTATCATTAAACACATTTAACTTGTTTACAAAAATGTCTCTTTCATAAATAAATAAATATAAATGATATATATAAATGAGGTAGATCCCCTCGAGTTGGTCAATTGAAAAGTAGCTCGCCTGCAGAAAAAGTGTGGGCACCCCTGTTCTAAGATGTACTGCCCCTGCCCTGAATTACTGCCGGGTCAAACTCGCTTCCCAAAATAATTAGGGGGCGGCATGGCATAGTGGGTAGAGCGGCCGTGCCAGAAACCTGAAGGTTGCAGGTACGCTTCCCACCTATTGACATTCAAATCGCTACCGTTGTGTCCTTGGGCAGGTCACAACGGCGGCAATTCAAGGAAATACGGTATATCACGTTTTGATGTGGTGCTTCTATTTTAGTAGGTGCAGCTATTATATACTTTACAGTACTTGTACCGATTGGACCAGGAAATCCGCTGACCAGTTGCATCCCATAGGAACCTCTTTAGCTACACACATCGGTACTTTCCAGCATCTAAATCCTTTTGTAGAAAATAATTCATTATGACAACAAATATCAACTGTTTATAAAGTCACACTTTATTGATCCTGATTGGACAGTCAGTTGTTGATAACAGATGAAGTGGTACCTCGGGATACTGGTTTAGTTGGTTCTGTGACGCTGCTTGTACCTCGAAAAACATGTATTGCAAAATAGACCATTGAATTGAATTAAAATCAATTAAATCCATGCTGGCCTCCCCCCTAAATAGCACAATTTTAACATGCAACATGTGTTTATTAAAAATGAAAGCAAACCTTTAGATACAAATTATTTTATGAAAAACATTACAATAGAATGTAGTACTAACAACTACAGTAGCGTTTTGAAGTAATGTAATAATAATGTACAACATTCACTTTGGAGAGTTTACTTCTACAGTATCTCCTTCTAGCTGCTTCTCTGTCAAACGCACCATAAGCAGCTTCTTCATATTTACATGTACATACCGTATTTTCTTGAATTGCCGCAGGGCATATAGTTTGCGCCTGCCTTGAATTACTGCCGGGTCAAACTCGCTTCGCAAAATAATTAGCGCAATGGTTAGTATTACCGCCTGGTCAAACTCGTGACGTCACGAGTGACACTTCCCCTGTCATCATTTTCAAAATGGAAGAGGCTGATTTCAACACCGGTAATTTGAAATCGCATACAGGGAAGAAGATTAAGAGCTATTCAGTAGGATTTAAGGTCCAAGCTTACATCACACTCAAATTTTTACTGCATGCCTTTGGTAAGTGCCGGAGTGAGAAGAGGTTTTAAAATAATTAGCGCATGCTTACTTTTACCCCATGCCTTTGGTAAGCGCAGGAGTGAGAAGAGGTTTTAAATTAATTAGCGCCCCGTTGGCAATACGAGGAAATACGGTATGTCCGCCAGTTATATATTATATAATTTCAACCTCTTTGGCTGGTGTTATCGACTCATTCGGGTTCAGTGCTACGCTCCAACTGCTTCAACAGTTTAGCTAGATTTCTTTCTATAATTAATTGAATACAACCCACTTCTTCTCAGCATTGTCCTGAATGCTCACTTTTTTCCTTTGCTTGAAAAAACAGTCATATGTCCAACTCTTGCTATAAGCTAATTTTAGCGAGTAAAACTGCATGTTTTGATCAAAGCTTACGGGGTTCACTGTAACATTCGTTAAGCCAACTAGTGGTGGGGAGGCTTGTAAACCCAATTTTTTGGTTTGTTACTACCTAAGGCATAACAATTTACAAAGAGATAGCTTGTTTGTGTCACAGCTATGGATCATGTTTTGTTTTGCACTTCCTGTTTTGTTTTTGTTACCATGACTACCGCATTTTTCGGACTATAAGTCACGTTTTTTTTGTAGTTTGGCCGGGGGTGAGACTTGGCCAAACTATAAAAAAATAAAAATACATTTTTTTTTTTTTTTGGTTTGGTCGGGTCTCACCCCCCGCTGGACTGTGGAGAAGACTGCGACTATAGTCTGAAAAATACGGTACTCATTAGTTTTCACCTGTCACGCACCTGTCTCACGTTTTGGCACTAGCTCATCTGTTTTCAATAATCATGTCACTGCTATTTAAGCCATTCTGTTTCCGTTCTTCATCCTAGCAACATCACCTCCTTCACACCCTCGATCACTTGCTACGCACCTTGATATCCATGCTGCTTTTCTTATACCCTTGTCACAGTAAGTTTTCTTGTTATTTATGCCACAGTGTATGATTTTGTTTCATGTTTATAGTTCATTGCCTTTGTGCTAGTCTTTTGTTTTCATAGCCCAGTTTTTGTACCGCCATTGTGCGCGCCTTTGGTTTGTTCTTTAGTTTTAGTGTTAAAATAAAGATGTCTTTACCTTCATGCCATCGCTGTTTCCACTCCATTCGCGTTGCACCCCGGGAAAACAATCCACGCCATAGTCCGAGTCCTGACAGTATGCCCCAAAACTCTTTAACTTGAGTACTTGTATATACCAGGGTACAATTGTACATCACACACTTAATCAATGTTACCTTTGGTACCTTTTTCTCTAACTGGACCTTTTGAAACTTTAGTTGAACACTCCTGCTCGAGACCCCACTACCCTTGAAGAACTTTCTTGTTGTACTTGTGCTCCATCAAAGCTGAATTAGTTCCCTTTCATAGACACTAGCTTTTCTCAGAAATAATACTTCAACTCTCTACTAAGAATAGTATCATCATTTGAAACAGGTGAAAGATAATAGAATATGAGACCTGTTAGGCACTCCAAGCTGCTCTGTAAGTGAAGTGATCATCTTACTGGTTTTTGTGCCAACATTCGAATCAATACCAAGCGTTTTCTCCCTCATTGACTCCTTTGTGTGTGCACTGTCCTTTTTCTGTCTTCTGTACTTTATTTTAATTGAGTTGACATGCGAGTGTGTCAACTCCATCTCTCCTGACCTTGACCGTGTTGTCTTCCCTCAGCCCCTCTGCTCTCTGCCTTGTCTTCTGTCCATTCCACTTTCACCTTCTTGTGGAGCTTATTTAGGATATCACAACACTTATTTTCAACTGTACTTGCCTGACCTTAACCTTGACTTTCATGTTTTGATCTTCATCGATTTGACATATTTATCCCAAAATGACTGATTATTACCTTGTTGTATCAAAGGGACACATCGCAGCTACTCCCCGTCTCTAACACAAACACACTTAAGGATGCGTCTGGTCTTGTGCCAAACTTCGATCGTCTGGACTCTGCCGACTGCGGTACACCGCCGATATTTCACGACGCCGGATCAATGCTCCTGCCGTCTAACTTGGAAATTGCCTTTTTATTGGTGTAGATCAGAGGATATGCTGCACAGTTTAGCGTGTAGTAGGGATGTACATTTCATATCGTAATTATTGTGACCAAAATATTGACGTCGCACAACTTCACTTCCTGTTGTAGACCCCCCTGAATATTGAATTGATTCTATTTACGATTTTTAAAACATTTTTATACATAAAACTGTGAAAATAGCAAGTGAAGGAAGACAAGTTGGGCAGCACGGTCGGACAGGGATTAGTGCATGTGCCTCACAATGCAAAGGTTCTGAATAGTCCAGGGTTCATTCCAGGGCTTCGGGATCTTTCTGTGTGGAGTTTGCATGTTCTCCCCGTGACTGCGTGGGTTCCCTCCGGGTACTCCGGCTTCCCCCCACCTCCGAAGACATGCACCTGGGGATAGGTTGATTGGCAACACTAAATTGGCACTAAAGTGTGAATGTGAGTCTGAATGTTTTCTGTCTATCTGTGTTGGCCCTGTGATAAGGTGGCGACTTGTCCAGACTGTACCCTGCCTTCCGGCCGTCAGTAATGTTTAGCCCTAACCTTAGCCAGCTGTGACTCATCATACGTACACCAACCAATCATCATTTTCCATTTCTCCGTATGTATAAATGTTCTCATTGATCCAGGTCATTGTATTTTCTCCATATTTTTTGGAGGCTTAATTCGCAGTAAATTTTCTCTCTTGGTAGCTTGTTGCTTTGATGTAAGTTCAATCAATGTTTACTTATATAGCCCTAAATCACTGGTGTCTCAAAGGGCTGCACAAACCACCATGACATCCTTGGTAGGCCCACATAAGGGCAAGGAAAACTCACACCCAGTGGGACATCGGTGACAATAATAACCCAGTGGGACGTCGGTGACAATGATGACTATGAGAACCTTAGAGAGGAGGAAAGCAATGGATGTCGAGCGGGTCCAACATGATACTGTGAAAATTCAATCCACAATGGATCCAACACAGTCGCGAGAGTCCAGTCCAAAGCGGATCCAACACAGCAGCGAGAGTCCCGTTCACAGCGGAGCCAGCAGGAAACCATCCCAAGCGGAGGCGGATCAGCATCGCAGAGATGTCCCCAGCCGATACACAGGCAAGCAGTACATGGCCACCGGATCGGACCGGACCCCCTCCACAAGGGAGAGTGGGACATAGAAGAAAAAGAAAAGAAACGGCAGATCAACTGGTCTAAAAAGGGAGTCTATTTAAAGGCTAGAGTATACAAATGAGTTTTAAGGTGAGACTTAAATGCTTCTACTGAGGTGGCATCTCGAACTGTTACCGGGAGGGCATTCCAGAGTACTGGAGCCCGAACGGAAAACGCTCTATAGCCCGCAGACTTTTTTTGGGCTTTGGGAATCACTAACAAGCCAGAGTCCTTTGAACGCAGATTTCTTGCCGGGACATATGGTACAATACAATCGGCAAGATAGGATGGAGCTAGACCGTGTAGTATTTTATACGTAAGTAGTAAAACCTTAAAGTCACATCTAAAGTGCATAGGAAGCCAGTGCAGTTACCTCATTACATGCTACAGGAAAACCTACCTGTTAAAAAAGTAGCCAAGCTACTGGAAAATGTAGTTAGGCTACGTAGCTTAGCTACGTGTAGCTTTTTACTGCCAATAACTGCTCGTGAGTTTATCAAAGTGCTTTTATCACTCCTGGTTTTACGCTAATTTTAATTTTCAACCATAATGCTCACTGTCAGTAGTTTTACTGCTGTTTATCTGTAAAACTGTTAATTGTTACATACCCAGCATATAAGAAGTGGTATAGCAATATCTCTGTTTACCAGGAAGATCCTTCTATGATTTGGGACTGGTCTCGCCATATTTTGGACAAGTGTCATACTGTGTAGTGTAATTTGAAGTGGTGTTGACAACAGTTTGTGAGTTTTACGACTTGGCTGAGTGTGGCAGCTTTTTGCCGCTCATTTTACAGAAAGTCCTTGTCAAACACAGCTGAGCTCAGACCAACTGCTCAAACAATTCAATCGCAAGCACTATTCTGTCCCACCGTGCTTACTTTATGGCTTTAAGAGGTCCGCTTTAATCCAAAGTGATTTAGAAAAGTGTGTGTGAAGAAACGCACAAACAGGCGCACTCGCACGCAAGCACTTAGTGTCCTTTTTAATCGGTTTAACAATTCTGTTTTGGGAGAAGATGTAGCACAAGAACCATGTTTTAAAATCACTTCTTCCCCCACACTAAGGCATCAAAAAAGAAGACATGTACAGACTAATTTAGCCAATCAAATATACAATACAACATAACAATAAAGCACTTAAAAAACATCGAAACACTTCCATCAACATTTTATATACACACTGTAATAGGGGTGTAACGGTACGTGTATTTGTATTGAACCGCTGCGGTACGGGGGTTTCGGTTCGGTGCAGAGGTGTATCGAACGAGTTTCCACACGAACATATGAAGTAACTGCCTAAGCTAAAGTCTTAACAAGCTGCTCTGCTTTCTACACTGTAAGTATATATGTAATGTAGTAACAGGCAGATTTGCAATAACATGTAATCTTTATGTAGTTGCTCATAAGCATACGGCGGCACATTAATTTTACAAACACATCACAGCGTTTGCTTTTTCCGTCAACATCACTGATTTGTACTCACTGCCGACTTAATGAGAGCAAACAATAATAATTAAACATCACTCACTGTACAATGTCTGCTCTAGAAATCCGACTGTTAGGATATTGATGTATTCCTGTTTGGATGAAGAATGACTCATAATCTTTGTGCAGGAAAAAAATGGGGTAGAACGAAACGTCTTTTCGGGTCTTTTTCACCATGTCCGTGTCTAAATTTGCTGTGAAAATGTGTCAACTCAGTTTATGTTCACATCCAACTAAATTTATAATAGAATAAACTTTCATGGCTCCGTGGCGAGAAAGCAGCTCATTAGCTGATGTCAATACAGCAGCATAAGAAGGTTATTTCTCTCTGTTCAGTGCACAGTTAAATGCATACTTGCCAACCTTGAGACCTGAGAATTAGGGATATATATATATATATATATATATATATACTAGGATATGGAGTGTGACTGAGCCAAAAGCGTGTATATGTATGAGACTGTGTGTAGATTAGCTGCTGAGTGTTACTGCAGTGTTGGGCGAGAGGCGGAAGGTCAGTCGGAGAAAGGCACAGCTCGAAGGTCCGTTAGCCGGCAGGAAGTCGAGGATCGAGGGAGGAAGTCAGAGTGCAGTGGGAGATCCAGGGAAAGTGAGACGCACAGCTCACTTCCAAGGCTATGGAGGATACTGCGGAAACGACACAGGAAGACATACCATGAAACACAGGGGGGGGACGCACACAAAGAGAGAGCAGGATTGCATCAAGCATGACATGGCTTACTGTACACGAACAGAAGGTTACGTTCCAGGGCGGGATAGCAGGTTGAGCAGGCTTATGAAGGAAGGTCTGATCATCAGCTCCAGGTGCGCTAATTGCAGGCGATTTATTGCAGCTGTTCGCTGCCGCCGGTCTGGCTCGAGCTTTTCGGAGCCTTGTCTCGACGTTGCGCTCTGACATGCGCCGGTGCTTCGTTAATATTCAAGTCAGGAAATGTTAATGGAGTATCGCTGGCGCTTTTTGGATGGTTATTTTTTGGCTTTTATGATCGAAATAGACACAATGACACCATGGCTCCCATTAGCTCTATTGTAAGTGGACTTTTGTTTACAGAGTTAGAATGCATTAAAAATACATGTGTTTTTGTCTCTTAAATTGTTGTAAATTATAGGCCAAGACCATGGTTCTCTTTTAAGCACAGGGCCAGCCAGCCTCTTCTCTCTGCCACCTTTAAGCTATGTCCCCTCAATCAGGAATGCGCTCCTTTTTAAAATTTTTAGTGCGCATGGAGTCACTGTCAATTCTCCATCATCCTTTCCTCACCGTCTGAGATGTTCTTTGGGTGACAGGAGAACGGCAAGTTTTGGCTCGTCTTAAGAAGACTTCTTTCCATCGCCCCGTCCATGGTGGTAGATGTGTGTCACTTTGGAGATGCCAAATATGGGCGTGGCTTATCAGAATGAGGCTTTCCACACTCACACTGCAAAGCAAACAGGGGTTGCATAACCACAATTCGTCCCTGAGTGTGGCCTCTCTGGAGAGTGATATAAGACAGAGATGGCAGCTATGGTAAATAGAAAAGGGGAAGCAAGAGTTTGTCTTGTGTGTCCTCGTGAAAATAAGTTCTAAGGAGTTTGCACAGAACCTCTAGCTTCTCTTTCTTTGCCTTCATCATTTCTTCGCTCCTTCCTGTTACTCTGCCAATTTTCCTCAGCATCAAAGTTTGAAGTAAAAGGGGATTGTGTGCATCCTCTGCCTCCAGTCTCCTGCCTAGCGGTTGTTTACCTTGAGCCGGGAGCGCTTGCTTGGTAGATTGAGTTTTTCCACCACTGGAATTGCAGCATGCAAACACGCAGCTGCTGCCAAGCTGCTTGTGCTAAACCACAACCGAGGAGAAAAGGACAAAGTTAGTAAGTCATGTGAAAAAATCAAGGACACCCTATAGTCTAACTCTTCTCCTCCTGAAGTTCAAAAGGTGAACATTAGAGTACAAGTTAGTCCAGTCCACTATGTGGTGTCCTAATACCTAATCTAGACGAATTGAACCCAAACTCCTGAATAATATTTGAAGCTAGGGTTGGGCAATATGGACTCAATATTCGATATATATCTCGATAGATTTTTACTTAAAGTCAATATTCTATATATATCTCGATATATTTTTTGGTGAAAGTATACATATAAAGATATAAATTTTTGAGCGATATTCAGAGAAATTGAAGTGAATGACAACTGTACTGTAAACAGTCAGTGGCACTTTTATTAACCCAGTTTGTCAAGATGGGTATTAAGAGCAAAGCAAATTAACTGTTTAACTAGTACAGAATTACATAGCATGAATAGAATACAAACTATTTTTTGTACTTAAAATAAATAGCATAGCTGTGCAAAGAATACAAAATGTATCAAACTCAGATAAAACAATACATTTGCAGGCAGGCACTTTGAGATTTCCCTTCCTGGTTTGATGACCCACCCAATCTTTCATCTGATTGGCCTGTCCCTAACCAACCGGGACTCATAATAGTAAACCAACCAACCAATCATGGATGTTCTTATACATGCAAGCACGTCTTGCGGAAGGGGAGGGGTTTAGTACCCCATGGAGGCGGAGCGGGGGAGAACAAGGAACACAACTAATATGCGGCGTTTGGTCATTTTAACGTTTTTGATTGATTGATTGATTTTTTACTATTAGATTGCACAGTTCAGTACATATTCCGTACAATTGACCACTAAATGGTAACACCCGAATTAGTTTTTCAACTTATTTAAGTCGGGGTCCACGTTAATCAATTCATGGTACAAATATATACTATCAGCATAATACAGTCATCACACAGGTTAATCATCATAGTATAAACATTGAATTATTTACATTATTTACAATCCGGGGGGTGGGATGAGGAGCTTTGGTTGATATCAGTACTTCAGTCATCAACAATTGCATCAACAGAGAAATGGACATTGAAACGGTGTAGGTCTTACTTGGTAGGATATGTACAGCGAGCAGAGAACATAGTGAGTTCAGGTAGCATAAGAACAAGTAAATACATTAGAAGTACATTTGATTATTTACATTTGTTTATTTACAATCCGGGCAGATGGGATATGAATGGGGTAGGGTATTTAGTAGGGCTGTGAATCTTTGGGTGTCCCACGATTCGATTCAGTATCGATTCTTGGGGTCACGATTCAATAATATATCGATTCTCGATTCAAAAATGATTTTTTTTCCCGATTTAAAAGGATTCTCTATTCATTCAATACATAGGATTTCAGCAGGATCTACCCCAGTCTGCTGACATGTAAGCAGAGTAGTAGATTTTTGTAAAAAGCTTTTATAATTGTAAAGGACAATTTTTTATCAACTAATTGCAATAATGTACATTTGTTTTAACTATTAAACGAACCAAAAATATGACTTATTTTATCTTTGTGAAAATATTGGACACAGTGTGTTGTCAAGCTTATGAGATGCGATGCAAGTGTAAGCCACTGTGACACTATTGTTCTTTTTTTAAATTTTTATAAATGTCTAATGATAATGTCAACGAGGGATTTTTAATCACTGCTATGTTGAAATTATAACTAATATTGATACTGTTGTTGATAATATTCATTTTTGTTTCACTACTTTTGGTTTGTTCTGTGTCATGTTAGTGTCTCCTCTCAATTGCTCTGTTTATTGCAGTTCTGAGTGTTGCTGGGTCAGGTTTGGTTTTGGAATTGGATTGCATTGTTATGGTATTGCTGTTTAGTGGTTTGTTAGATTGATTAAAAAAAAAAATATATAAAAAAAAAATAAATAAATACATTTTAAATAAATAAAAAAATAGATTTTTTGAAAATTTGAATCGATTCTGAATCGCACAACATAAACGATTCGATTCGTATTCGAATCGATTTTTTCCCACATCCCTAGTATTTAGTAAAGGGTTGATGTTGCCTGGAGGTGTTGTTTTAGAGCGGTTTTGAAGGAATATAGAGATGCACTTACTTTTACACCTGTTGGGAGTGCACGTGAAATAAATTACATCGATATTATATTTTCTTAATTCATATCTTGTTTAAAATACTATCAATATATCTTGATATATTGATATATCTCCCAACCCCATTTGAAGCCACTGTTTCCTTTGCGGCGCCGTGTCCGATGGACAGCGTTACATCTTTATTAGGCTTGTCTTCCCGACTTTGGTTTGGGCCCCCTGATGCAAGGTTGCTGCTTTTCTAATCTGCACTCAGTTAGTACACAGGGAGATTGCTATTTGCATGTCAATTGAGTTTTTTTTTTCTGCTGCCTCTGATGTCGGAGAGGAAGGAAAGCAATTCTGTTTTTTTTTTGTTGTCCTTTGAGGCCGGAAACGGCGGTCGGATCAAACACCGCAACGCTTCCGAGGAAAGTGAGCGAGATGAAATGAGTGTAAGTCATGTGGGGAAAGTTGGGCTCCATTCCTACTATATCTGGTCTCCGCTCGTTTTAACCCTCCCCCCGTTTTGGGGGTGGCCAGCTGTGATGCTGTGCTAATGACGGCGGGGAAGCATGCTGTCAGCACATCCTCTGAGCCGCCGGGGCACGCTTACATAAGCCCGTTAACAGAGCAGGCCCCGCCGCCTTGTCAGCCCCTCACTGTTATTAGAAGACGGAATGACTAGGAAAAAACGGTGAAGGGAGGAGAAGGGGTTTTGGAAGAAAGGTCAACATATGTTCACCCTTAGGACTTCATCTTTCTTTTCCTGCCTCGCTTGTTATTTCATGGTCTTTTATTTATGTAAGACCACATCAATGTATTTCAATGTTTCCCACCAGAATAAAACATCAGAATCAGAATGCAATCTATTTGTGGTGGTAGGCATTTTCTAGGAGTGTGGAGTATGACATCATTGTCCGTCCATCCATCCATCCATTTTCTACTGCTTGTCCCTTTAGTGCAGGGGCGCTCACACTTTTTCTGCAGGCGAGCTACTTTTCAATTGACCAAGTCGAGGAGATCTACCTCATTCCTATTTATAATTTATATTTATTTATTTATGAAAGAGACATTTTTGTTAACAAGTTAATGGTGTTTAATGATAATACAAGCATGTTTAACACACATAGATTCCTTTCTTTCATGAAGACAAGAATATAAGTTGGTGTATTTGATTCTGATGACTTGCATTGATTGGAATTAGACAGTGGTGCTGATAACGTCCGCATTTTCAAATGGAGGAAAAAAAAGTCCTCCTTTCTGTCCAATACCACATGAAAGTGGTTGGATTTGGCATCTCATTTGTCCAACTTGCATACTCGTTTTTAAACACTTTGTTATGAGAGTAGCATATGTGTGTGGCCCTCTAATGTCTGGCAGCAGGTGAGTGACGTCAGTGAGAGTGCGGGTGGGCAAGCAAGTGAGAAAGCGGGGGAGAAATACATTGGCATCAAACTCCGTAGCTTGCTAGCTTGTGCACGCTAGCTTTCTGAGACTCTTATTTTGTTAGCACAGGCAGGATGAAACAGGTCTTTTATGGTCTTTAGAGTTTTGACAGTAGGTACGGAGTCTCTAGAAATAAAATGTGTTTCTCTGCGTCCGCCCTGTTAGTGATTTTTTTCTTAAATATGAGCTCACAGCAGCCAGCGTCATCTCACAAGATCCTCGGGTGCCGAGAATGTCAAACAACTGACGAAAGTGAAGTCTTGGTATGATTGATGATTGCTAATTTTTATGTATATTTTTTAATGGATGGCTTGAGATCGACTGACACACCCTCCGAGATCGACCAGTCGATCGCGATCGACGTAATGGGCACCCCTGCTTTAGTGCATGTGAACATCATTTTTATGGACTGTGGGAAACCAAAAGTGAGCAAAGAAGATGAAAGGCAAAACAGAAAATGGACTTCTTAGTTTGACTTGGAAAACATTTCGCCGCTCATCCGAGTAGGCTTCTCGCTACCAGGTGGGCTGGCCCTCACACTCTCGAGGACCCCTAATGAGCCGTCTGCTAATGAAGGCCAATTAGTGGATTAATGAACATGTTGGCCGAGTGGGGAAATACCTCCCTTTCTCTCTCTTCTACCCGCAGGTGCTTCATCCTGGCTCTTTAAATACTCGTGTAAAACTGTAGCTTTTTTTCAAGACTGTAAATCCTCACCCCCTCGTCTAATTCTCTTACTCAGCTGCGCCAGGCAAGGTCACATGGGACGCCATGGGCAGAGATTGTAGCTGCGCAGGAAATAATATGAGCGTATGAGCTCTCCCGTACGGCTCGCCGGCATTGTAAAACAAAGGCGTTCGACTTAAAACATTATTAGGGCTGCAACACGTTGGAACCAGGCGCTTAGTGTGTGAAACCTTTTTTATAACACAAACGTGCCGGGTGAGAAACTCACCGTATACATCATTGTAGAGCCAAAGATAGCCAAAAGGGAGCATTTGAAGATTTTTGCATTAATTTATGTTGGACTTCTAGCAAAAAACAAAATCTTCAGCCTAGTGACTATGAAATTAGGTGTCATACTTTCTAGGAATAGAATATGCATATCATTTGTGCATTGTGATACAGCGCATACACCGTATTTTTCGGAAGATAAGTCGCAGTTTTTTTCGTAGTTTTGTCGGGGGTGCGACTTATACTCAGGAGCGACTTATGTGTGAAATGATTAACACATTACCGTAAAATATCACATACTATTATTTAACTCATTCACGTAAGAGACTAGACGTATAAGATTTCATCGGATTTAGCAATTAGGAGTGACAGATTGTTTGGTAAACGAATAGCATGTTCTATATGTTATAGTTATTAGAATGACTCTTACCATAATATGTTACGTTAACATACCAGGCACCTTCACAGTTGGTTATTTATGCGTCATATAATGCACACTTATTCAGCCTGTTGTTCACTATTCTTTATTTATTTTAAATTGCCTTTCAAATGTCTATTCTTGGAGTTGGGTTTTATCGAATAAATGTTCCCAAAAAATGCGACTTGTACTCCACGTATATATGTTTTTTCAATCAATCAATCAATCAATGTTTATTTATATAGCCCCAAATCACAAATGTCTCAAAGGACTGCACAAATCATTACGACTACAACATCCTCGGAAGAACCCACAAAAGGGCAAGGAAAACTCACACCCAGTGGGCAGGGAGAATTCACATCCAGTGGGACGCCAGTGACAATGCTGACTATGAGAAACCTTGGAGAGGACCTCAGATGTGGGCAACCCCCCCCTCTAGGGGACCGAAAGCAATGGATGTCGAGCGGGTCTAACATGATACTGTGAAAGTTCAATCCATAGTGGCTCCAAGACAGCAGCGAGAGTCCCGTCCACAGGAAACCATCTCAAGCGGATCAGCAGCGTAGAGATGTCCCCAACCGATACAGGCGAGCGGTCCATCCTGGGTCCCGACGAGCGGTCCATCCTGGGTCTCGACTCTGGACAGCCAGTACTTCATCCATGGTTATCGGACCGGACCCCCTCCACAAGGGAGGGGGGGACATAGGAGAAAGAAAAGAAGCGGCAGATCAACTAGTCTAAAAAGGAGGTCTATTTAAAGGCTAGAGTATACAGATGAGTTTTAAGGTGAGACTTACCTTCTTTATTATGCATTTTCGGCAGGTGCCACTTTATACTCCGGAGCGACTTATACTCCGAAAAATACGGTACTTGTGTTCAATATCGATATTTATATCAAATACTGCAGTTTTTGATTTAAAATAGGTTTTTGTTTGATAAATGAAAACATGTATTGATAAATATATACAAAAACTTCTACCTTCAAGGCTATTCTTACTTTCTTTACAATGTTCTTATCAGTGGTGGGTATTAATGCCCTACATTTACTCCATTACATTGACTTAAGTAACTTTTTTTGGATACATTGTACATTTCTGTGTAGTTTTAATGCAACACACTTTTTTGTGAAGAAGTCACACTACTTTTTAATAAAAATGTATTCACTTTCGGAAATGATGGTCTCCAATTGCAGTAGTCTAAATATTCACATCTCTGATCACGTTTTACCACTGAGTTGCACTAACTTGTTATTACTGAAGTACGGTAATTATTTGGATGACTAATTTTTACTTACTTAAGCCATCTTACTTGAAAGCAGGGATGGCCACACTTTTTCAGTAGGCAAGCTACTAATCAAATGACCAAGCTGAGCCTGCTGAGGTGATCCATCTCATGTATGTTTTTTTTTTTTAACATGCTAAAGGTGTTTATGGAAAAGGCCTATAGATTTTTTTTTTTATTGAAACAAGAATATCAGTTGATGTATTAATCTTATTGTGACGACTTGCATTGATTGGAATCAGACTGGATTCACAGTAGTGTTGACAAGTTCCACAGCTTTGTATTTGTATTGTGGAGGGGAAATAAGTCATTATCTTTTCCAATGAAAGTGGTCGGTTTTTATCTTATTTGTCCAGCTCCCATACTTGTTTTTATACCCTCTACAACAGGGGTCTCAAACTCAATTTACCTGGGGGCCACTGGATGCAGAAACTGGGTGAGGCTGGGCCGCAAGAAAAGATTTCTTAAAAAAATCTAAATGCACTTTTTTAATGAATTCACCTTATTTGAATGGCTTTTCCACCCTAGCAACATACTTGCCAACTCTCGCTATCTTTCCAGGAAAAACCCGAATATCAGTGCCCCTCCCGACAATCTCCCGGTTTTCACCCGGACAACAATATAAGGGCGTCCCGTGATGGCACTGCCTATAGCGTGCTCTACAACCTGCCGTCTCGTCCGCTTTTCCACCATAGTGTGCCGGCCCAGTCACATATTGTATGAGGCTTCTGCAGACCCACGGAAGTGACTGCAAGACATAATTGATCAACAGCCATACAGGTCACACTGAGGGTGGCCGTGTAAACAACTTTATCACTGTGTTCACAGTGTGGCACATATTTGTAACACTGTTGAAGTGGTTTATACGGCCACCCTCGGTGTGACCTGTGTAGCTGTTGATCGACTATGTCTAGCAGTCGCTCACTGCGTCTGCAGAAGCTAAATGCAACATGTGCCTGCACTGGCACGCTGTTTTTACAGGATGTAGAGGACGCTAAAGGCAGTGCCTCCACGGTGCCCCCTTAATATTGTTGTTTGGGTGAAATTCGGGGGCATGATTACCCCTGGAGGGGCACTGAAATTGTGAGTCTTCCGGAAAAATTGAGGGTATACAAGTATGAAGCTGTAAAGCGCCATTTATATAAAACTCGCTGGCCGCACCAACGTCAAATTTTCACATCAAGATGCAGGCCGCAAAATGTCTCGCGGGCCGCAATTGGCCCACGGGCCGCATGTTTGAGACCCCTGCTCTCCAAGGAATACATTTTTTATACCCTCTGCAAGAAATACATTGAAGGCTGATTCCATAACTTCTAGCTTGTGTGCACTAAATTCCTGAGACCTTTTATTTTGTTAACACACATGTAGAAATACTTTTATTATGAAGACTGAAACTGTGTGGTTGGTCCTGACACTTCTGACGGCAGATGTTTGGGAATAGAGTGCGTTGAAATAAAAAGTGTCTATCACGTGCCTGCTCCTCGTATTTTTCTTCAGACTGAGCAATCATCTCACAAGATCCTCAGTTGCCGTGTATGTCAATCAAGCGACGAAAGTGACGTCATAGTGAAAAATGACGATAGGTAATTTTTAGGTCTATTTTTTCGTGATCGACCTAATGAGCACTCCTGCTCTAAAGTAATGTACTCTTACTTGAGTACAATTTTTGTCTGCCCGAGCCAGCTGCATTTTATCTCATTAAAATATATGACCAGAGCACCCAGCTGTTTTTAAGGACCCACTGTCAAAACACTAATCAAAGATCCTCTATTTGACAGTGCAGTACTGTAGAATATCGAAGAAAATATACACTTTCATTCTTCCTTTTCAACCTTTGCTCTGTCTGGAGCACAACTTCATGTGTCAGCCTCAGCCTGACTCTTAGCAAGGCTTTCCTATTGTAAAAACTCCATGAAACTGCTCTGGCTATTCCTAATACTGTTAAAAAGTTAAAGTACCAATGATTGTCACACACACTGTGTGGTGAGATTATCCTCTACATTTGACCCATCACCCTCACCCCTTGGGAGGTGAGGGGAGCTTTGAGCAGCAGCGGTGGCCGCGCCCGGGAATCATTTTTATTGATTCTGTGTCCCATAAACGTAAAACTAATATTATGCATCCCATAGTTTTAATGACGTACACAACCCTCTCTTATCAACGGATGGCTCCACCAGGGTGCCTCCTGATGGTCTTGTTGTGCCAAATTTACCTGGACTATCGTCCCTGGGCTCGCCCCCACCTTCGTTAAACCATGAAGTTATGCGGCCCAGACAGACTTTGTTTTGCACGGATTGTTTTGCAAAAGAATGAAGAATTATTGATCGGGGCTCATTTCATGCGATCGCAGTTGCTGATTGCTCATTGAGACCAACACTAACTTTGCAAAATACATTTTGTCAAATTGTTCAAGGATGTCCTGGCCTCTGGCTGTTCAATCGAAGAACGTGGGTAGAACCTTACAGTAAAATGGTTTTAGAAATCTGCTGGAAAAATAACAGTCACTCCGAAGTTTTTAAACATTTAAATTTTTATTTTTACCAAGATGGCGCCGCTGTAATGGCTGCTGTTGGCAGGAGCTCTTTGCTCATGTGTCATCCTTTTGTGTTCCTGGTGTTTTCCTCTTATTTTCATGTTTTTGTTTTTTGTTTTTTTGCCTTTTTGTTTTGGACCCTTTGGGACTGTGTGATAAGGTGTGGCAGTTTCGTGACTTCTGGATCTGCCTCCCGGTAGCCTTTTGGCCATGGAGACCAGCTGTGGGGTTCTGCCACACCAGAGTCTGTTTGGAGAGACTTGAGGAGATGCGTATGAAGAGACAGGGCTGCGGAGCTGGCGCAGTGTCTTGGCTGAATGAGCAGGTATCGGACACCTCAGCCTCCTTGGACGCATCCTCGCACATCCATGCGGACTGGACACTGGCTGAGATTTGGTGGGCGGCCAAGGGTGGAGTCCGCTCTCTTGGTTACTTTGTTGGGTCTGCTCCTATCTCTGGGCATTCTTCCCCCACTTCAGCAGACGATGGCGTGGAACACCACAGAGGCCACCATGTATGTTATATGTAGAAATGGCTGGTTACATCAGCTCTGTTTTTTTAATGTCTTTAATGTTCCTGTCACGGCACGGATTCGAACCCAGGATTCTCCCGCAGCTGATTCCAACACTCCTTCTGGCCGCATGCCAGTACACGCGCCATGCGCACCACGCCCACGTTTCGCCGCAGCTGTAGGCTGACTGTCATCAGAGCACCTGGCAGTAATCAGAAGGACAGCATATAATCCAGTCACTCCTTGGATCCTGCGCCGGAACGTCGTTAACTTTAGTAGTAAGCACATACGTCTCTTGGCTTCCCTCTCGTTGTCCTCGCCTCCTTTTGTCTTGTGCCTTTTTGCCTCGTTGACTTGTCCCTTGTCCTTGCAGTTGCCTCCCTCGATCCTCGATCACTCGCCTGGACTCGGACCTTGTTTGCTTGCCGCCTGCCCTCGACCTCCAGCCTGTCCCCGGATCTTCCTTGTGCCTACCCCTCCTTGAACGGACGAAAGTTTCATTCAACTGTCATGTAAAACAGCCTCTTGTTTTATTCACATGGTTAACTTTTAACTTAATCCTGCAACCAACACTTAGAGTAGCATACACATCCCACACAATCATCAAAGGTTACAATAAACCTGGTAACCTTAAGTCTTTCGTGGTCTCGTCTCCTTCCAGTCCTCATGTACATAACAGTTCCTTTGTGTTCTTTGATGTTTAATGTTTCACTCTTCCACACATGTTTATGTGTGCTATGGCTATGAGTTTTTTTCTCCTTGGCCTGAGTCTGGACCCCTTCTCCAGGGGCCCAAGCTTGGATTGAATATTTTTTTGGTCACCCTCCCAGCGTTTTCTCACCTTATTGGTAAGGGGCGCCGGAAGTTGGTAAACCTGTCAGTGATCCTGTTCTGTCTCCCTATAATGTTTGTCTGCTCTTAAATTGAATGGGATTGTGCTGAAAATATTAATTTCCCTTTGGGGATTAATACATTATTCCTAATTCTGATTCTGAAGTTTTGAACTGAACTGGTCTGATTTCTGGAACATATTTGTCCCGTGGACCACAAGTTGTATAACCCTTATGTAGAAAATGAGCACAGAGGCGCGTAAACAAAATTAAGTGTGTACATCTGTCTATATTGTACAGATGTACAGTGGGGCAAAAAAGTATTTAGTCAGCCACCGATTGTGCAAGTTCTCCCACTTAAAATGATGACAGAGGTCTGTCAATTTCATCATAGGTAGACTTCAACTGTGAGAGACAGAATTTACATCGTAGGAATTTTAAAGAATTTATTTATAAATTATGGTGGAAAATAAGTATTTGGACAACCATTTAAAGCTCTCCCTGATGGAAGGAGGTTTTGGTCCAAAATCTCACGATACATGGCCCCATTCATTCTTTCCTTAACACGGATCAATCATCCTGTCCCGTTAGCAGAAAAACAGCCCCAAAGCATGATGTTTCCACCTCCATGCTTCACAGTAGGTTTGGTGTGCTTGGGATGGAACTCAGAATTCTTCTTCCTCCAAACACGTCGAGTTGAGTTTATACCAAAATGGATACATGGATGATACAGCAGAGGATTGGGAGAATGTCATGTGGTCAGATGAAACCAAAATGGAACTTTTTGGTATAAACTCAACTCGTCGTGTTTGGAGGAAGAAGAATACTGAGTTGCATCCCAAGAACACCACACCTACTGTGAAGCATGGGGGTGGAAACATCATGCTTTGGGGCTGTTTTTCTGCTAAGGGTGTCATAACCCGTTACCCCGGTCATGGCATGATTTATGTTTGGTAGTTTTTCTGTGTTAGTCTGTTTCCTGGGTGCACCCTCTTTCCCTGTTTACTTTCGGTTTCCATGGGCACTAATTCTCCTCACCTGTCTTAGTTTTGCAATTAGTGTTCCCACCAGGTGTTTTGGTTCATCACCTCCCTTTATAGTGTGCTGTCACCCAGCAATAGTTGCTGGGTCAATGTTTGCTGAAGGCAACATTTAGGTTCTCCTGTTTCTTCTCCTTGCAATAGTAAGTTTGTATAGACTAGCATTCCTCGTGTTTTCACTTTGGTGACATTTTGGTTTTGCTCCACGCATGTTAGCGTCCTCAGTTTGTATTTTGTTGATGCTGCTTTAATTATATTAAAAATACTTAATCTTACCTCCACGCTACTCCTGCTTGCTTCCTGCGTTGCTGAGGAACACAACAATCGAAGCCATGCGCCCTCGAAGACGTAACAAAGGGGACAGGACGATTGATCCGTGTTAAGGATATAATGAATGGGGCCATGTATCGTGAGAGTTTGAGCCAAAACCTCCTTCCATCAGTGAGACCAAATACCTATTTTCCACCATAATTTACAAATAAATTCTTTAAAATTCCTACAATGTGAATTCCTGGATTTTTTTTCACATTCTGTCTCTCACAGGTGAAGTGTACCTATGATGGAAATTACAGACCTCTGTCATCATTTTAAGTGGGAAATCTTGCACAATCGGTGGCTGACTAAATACTTTTTTGCCCCACTGTACAATACATATTCTGCATTGGAATATATTTCAGAACAGTATAGTGTCCATGCTAAAATTAACTCTTCATACTGTTCTCTCTGCTTTGTCATCCTCTCCTCCCCTCCCCCTTCATCTTGCTCTGCTGTCATGTCTCCCACGGGCACCCCCCCTGGTGCTTGGTCTTACGCAGTCAGCTACTTGGCTGTCTCAAAGACACGCCTCTATAAGTACGTCTTTGTCAGACCCGGTGCTGTCACTGCAGTGCTGCAAAGCTCAGACACCAACAGCCTAGAGAGGAAGCAGGGGGGATTTTTAATTGTACAAGCACTTTGACCTCATGTGGTTATTTGCAGTCCGTTGAGGCGTGTGCCCGAGTGTATTTGCGTTGCGAAGAGAGTTTCATTTATGTTGCACACTTGAGTATCTCTGACAGCTTATGAGCTCCTTGCATCGTAACACATCACTCATGAGAACGGGAGGGAGGTGACTAAGTTATGACTGTGAGAGGAGACGACATGGAAATAGTGCAGGAAGGAAGTCATAATCACTGTACTCTGCGGCTGAGAATAATGGCGTGTGTGAGGTGCAGTGACCACTCAGTGCCTGAGAGGGGCAGCAGCGATGCAGATGTCTGTTTGCCCAAACACACACGTACGCACACACACACGAGCGTTCTCACCTGAAATTTGCCAACAAGGCCGTGTAGCCATTGGGAGCGACCCCCCCGTGAAATTGGCGCCGATGATCCCTCGACGGGTGCGGGTGTCCTCGCACACCACTGTGTTGCGGACCCCGTCTCCAGCTTTAAACAGGCTAATTGGCGTGGAGTGAGATCGGAGCGAGTGTGGCCCGGCTCAGCAGTGTAGCTCTTCTTCTGCGGCCACGCGGAACTTTGCTGATGTCCCTCATAAATACTTGATCAATAGTTGAGCTGCCGCATTATGCAAGCATGCTAATGTACTCTGCGAGTGTTGAAATGCTCTGGTGCTTGACATTTGGCTGAAATGTGTCTCATGCTGACACAGCCAGAGGATCGCTGCCCCTCTCCCCTCCCCGGCCCAGAGGCCACGGTCGGTCTGATGCATCAGTGCGTGCATGACCGTGGACGCCGCAGAGGGGGGTCTCACCCTCATTTCCTCCCTGTGGAGTTCAACCAAGTGTGTCCTTTGCTCCAGGGTGCTGTGCATGTGAATCATTGGCTGCAGGGGGTGAGGATGGGCTATACTTTGTGTGAAAGTTGAAATAGTAAAGCAACCGCATTGTCATTGTCTCTTATGCTCAATGTTGTTGTGATCCTATGGAGTAGATGTATACTGCATCATAGCATCACTAATAAATGACCATAAACTACTGCACTATTTATTCATGAGAACTTTAATTATTGTTTATGTATTTGATAATTATTTATTTACTCATTGTATATTTATTTATTTACAAATTTATTAATTCACTGTTGTGTTACAGATAGACAGACAACATTCACACTCACATTCACACACTAGGGCCAATTTTATTGTTGCCAATCAACCTATCCCCAGGTGCATGTCTTTGGAAGTGGGAGGAAGCCGGAGTATCCGGAGGGAACCCACGCAGTCACGGGGTGAACATGCACACTACACACAGAAAGATCCCGAGCCCGCGATTGAACTCAGGACTACTCAGGGCCTGAATGCTTCTGAGATAGGCTCCAGCAACCCAGGCGACCCCAAAAGGGACAAGCGGTAGAAAATGGATGGATGGATGTTGTGTTACAAATAGAGAACCAACAAATTGATTAAAATTGCTAAGCTCTGCTCCTTTTTACTCCTTTCCGGACGTGCTATAGTGAAACAACTGGAAATATGTGATGTATTACATTGTAATTGTATTCATGTTCGAAATAAACTGACACTGGCCACCTAACTCATGGAGCTAAGTATAGCAGCATTTTGATAGTTGGGTACCGCAATGCACTACAATAAGCGTCCCCAGCCGCCAGGCCACAGCCTGATCGGGCATGAAAAGGCCCCAAAAAAATTCCAGAGCAATTAAATAATCGATTGACACCCCTTTTTAAAATGGTATGCGTACACTGTTTACTTTACATTCTGTTAACAATTGTATTTTTAATAATGTCAGTCTTTTGCTGAAGTATCAGCCCTGACTTCATCGAAGAGTTCAGTCCTGCTCTGGGTCTCAATTTCCCCCAAGCTTAAGGATAATTAATGTAGCCTGTAGCAAGCCTACCGCCAAGCAATTAGCAAATAATGAACATCTTACTTTCTTTCCCTCTTAATTAGGCCTTTTTCTGACAAACAACCTCAGCAAGCCTCTTGATCAACTACTTCGTCACGACCGCACTGGCTCTAAGAACGTGTGGTCTCCGCGGGCCGGCCCTCTCCCTCGCCTGACTGAGCTCACCAGTGTTGGATTTTTAAAATGCGGACCCGACCATCCGCTGCCAAGCTATAGTAACGTTGTAGTAAATAAGTGGTCTGGCTGCGGTCAAGCCAAAGAACCATCAGAGTGTGGGCACATTTATTTGTGTGTTTGGGCTTTCCTTGTCTGATGAGTCAACAAAGTACAAGAGGTTCTCAGCTACAATGAGCAAGAAAACCTTGATGCTCAACTTTATTTGGCTGCCTGGATCCAAAGAAATTACAAAGCTAGTTGCATTGTTGAATATAATACAAAACATTTACACATGACAGTCTAGAGCAGGGGTGCCCATTACGTCGATCGCGAGCTACCAGTCGACCGCGGGGGGTGTGTCAGTCGATCTCCAGCCAGGCTTTTAAAAAAAATAGACCTAAAAATTAGTGATCATCAATCTTCACCAAGACGTCACTTAAATGACATTCACGGTACCGGAGGGTCTTGTGAGATGACGCTGGCTGCTGCAAGATCATTATTGTTAAAATATGACCGAGATGAAGGCGAGAAAGGCTTTTCATTTCAACAGACTCTCGCGCCGTACCTTCCGTCAAAACTCTAAAGGCCGACTGCACATTTCCTATCTTCACAATAAAAGCCCTGCTTCATGCTGCCTGCGCTAACTAAATACAGAGTCTTGGAAAACTGGCGTGCACAAGCGATGCCTCAGAAAGCTGGCGTGCACATCACTTGTGCACGCCAGCTTTCCGAGACTCTTATTTTGTTAGCGCAGGCAGCATGAAGCAGGGCTTTTATTGTGAAGATAGGAAATGTGCAGTCGGCCTTTAGAGTTTTGACGGAAGGGACGGCACGAAAGTCTGTTGAAATAAAAAGTGTTTCTCGCCTTCCTCTCTGTCATTTTTTCATAATAATGAACTGGCAGCAGCCAGCGTCATCTCACAAGACCCTCGGGTGCCGTGAATGTCAATCAAGCAAGCTACGGAATTTGCCGCCAATGTTTTTCTTGTAAAGTGTATGGAAGCTGGATGAATTAGATGCCAAAAACCAACCACTTTCATGTGGTATTGTACAGAAAGGACAACTTGTTTTCTCCTCCATTTGAAAATGTGGGCGTTATCATCATTACTGTCTGATTCCAATCAATGCAAGTCATCAGAATCAGGTAATACACCAACTTATATTCTTGTCTTCGTGAAAGAAAGACATCTATATGTGTTACACATGCTTGTATTATCATTAAACACATTTAACTTGTTTACAAAAATGTCTCTTTCATAAATAAATAAATATAAATTATATATATAAATGAGGTAGATCCCCTCGAGTTGGTCAATTGAAAAGTAGCTCGCCTGCAGAAAAAGTGTGGGCACCCCTGGTCTAGAGTCTTGACACTGAATGGAGTGAGTTACAGTTAGCGTAGTTAGTGCCTCAAGAGCAGAGGAGAGTTAAAAAAAATAGTATATAAAATATTTGACCTGTCATCAGTAATGCTTGGGAATTGTTATACCAATATATCATATACTCATATTTTAATCAACCTTGACAGGGTCTAGAAAGGTCCCAAAAGAAACCAATTGGCCCCAATCGCAAGTGGGAGTGTCTTAAACGGCCGCAAATTCAAAGGGGCTCCTGAACCACCCCATTTGATGGACTTTTTCGCCCCAATGCCACAATCCATTTGGGGTTCTTTCGCAGGTTTAGGTGCCGCGAAAAGTGTTGGGGACTTTAATTTCAGAGTTTTTTGCTGCTGCACTACGCTTCTACAAAAATACAGAGTCTAGATAAGTGATTTTAAATTGGAAGATGGGTTATGGACCTGTATTCAGTAGTTTCTTTTGATGCGTCAATCGGGTGTTGATAATTAATCATCTTAGTTGTATTTGACATTTGTCATAGAAGAAGACTACAAAGTTCGAATGTAGTCTACTGCCATTATGTTGAATATGACAGTATTGTCATGTGTCGTGCCTTAGAAAGTGTTTGCCTGTAAATACTTTCATCTTTTCATACGTCGGCTCTTAAAGAGCAATGTACACCTTAGTTGTGTATTTTTCATATTTGGAGGTATCCAAAATCCGCATGGAAAACCGCCAATGCTAATCTCTAGCGCATTGATAGGATTTTCAATGTAGATTAGCACTGAGCTAGCACATTTGCCTAAAACAATCAATTTTATGTTTTGTGTCACAGAGAAATGACTTTGTATTAGGACGTGCATCTCTACCTAAAATTGCGATCAGATATGAATCTCGATACATGGTTACGATACGATTCACTAACAATACTTTTTGAAACATTCCGATTCAATGCGATTTAATGCAGACGTACGCTTTGCGTGGTGAAAAGAAAATGTTATGTATCTTTAATAATGTCAGAACAATGTCATGTGTTTATTTACACATACACATACAAAATAGGCGGTTTCTGTATTAACTATTAGCAAATAGTCGACTTCAAGGCATTGCAATCCATAAACTTGAAGAAAAGATGTGAGTTAAAAAAATGCATATTGTAATTAGAACTGTAAATTAGTTTTCTTCCGTCAATTCTTACAAACTGTACTTTAGTAGTATTTTCATTTGTTCTACATTGGCTCTACATTGTTAGTCTCAACTTTGATCAAAAGACTGAAAGGTTGAGATATTCACGAACGAACCAATTGACTGGCTCATTGACATGAACAGTGGGTTTGTTTTTATTTGAAGCATTTAAGTCTCACCTTAAAACTCATCTGTATACTCTAGCCTTTAAATAGACCTCCTTTTTAGACCAGTTGATCTGCCGCTTCTTTTCTTTCTCCTATGTCCCCCCCTCCCTTGTGGAGGGGGTCCGGTCCGATGACCATGGATGAAGTACTGGCTGTCCAGAGTCGAGACCCAGGATGGACCGCTCGTCGGGACCCAGGATGGACCGCTCGCCTGTATCGGTTGGGGACATCTCTACGCTGCTGATCCGCTTGAGATGGTTTCCTGTGGACGGGTCTCTCGCTGCTGTCTTGGATCCGCTTGAACTGAACTCTCGCGGCTGTGTTGGAGCCACTATGGATTGAACTTTCACAGTATCATGTTAGACCCGCTCGACATCCATTGCTTTCGGTCCCCTGGGGGGGGGGGTTGCCCACATCTGAGGTCCTCTCCAAGGTTTCTCATAGTCAGCATTGTCACTGGCGTCCCACTGGATGTGAATTCTCCCTGCCCACTGGGTGTGAGTTTTCCTTGCCCTTTTGTGGGTTCTTCCGAGGATGTTGTAGTCGTAATGATTTGTGCAGTCCTTTGAGACATTTGTGATTTGGGGCTATATAAATAAACATTGATTGATTGATTGACAGTAATGAAACATTTACATTACATTTACATTAAATTATATTACATTTACATTTACTCAACAAAAGCAGAAACAGCTGGAGCTTTGCACAGAGTGGGTGTGCGTCTCCTCTATGCTCTGTTGAGAATGAAATGGACTTAATTGTTATTGCACCTAAAAGTACAACAAAATGTGTTTTTAGTACAAACTATTTCAGAGCAGACATTAAGTGGACAGGGGACCATCTGCGAGGAAAGAATCACAGCAGCACCGCTTGTACGTTAAAGACATTAGATTGTTACACGCTTTCATGTCTCCATCCAAAAAAAGGTGCTAGATTTTTCGCCAGTCGCTCTTGAGAAAGAAAGTGACTTAGAGGAATTTGAAAAATTCTAGATTTAGCAAACTGACAACACTGCGCTGGCGTGCGTGTGAAAAATAAAGACGCAAAAACACGCCTTAAGTAGCCTATGATTGGTTTACATTACGTGGTGCCTTCTGTGGTTGGCTAGATTTTGGCAAAATAATTTATGGATTGGTCTGTGATTGGTTCTTTCGGTAAATCAATCAGAATGACTCAAGCTACCGCAGGCCGAGATGAAACAAGTTTATTCTTATAAACACATTGATATAGATTAGTGAATGGAAGGGGAAATCCATTCAAGATGTTCTACGAGTCGGTGGTGGCGGGCGCCTTCTTGTACGCCGTGGCTTGCTGGGGCGAGGGACACATACAGACTGGACAAGTTGGTAGAGAAGGCCAGTAACGTGGTGGGAGGGGAGCTAGACTCTCTGGTGGTGGTGTCGGAGAGGAGAAGTCTCGCAAAACTCCTAGCCATTATGGACAACACCTCCCACCCACTACACTCGGACCTTGCGGAGAGAATGAGCACGTTCAATGGAAGGCTCAGACTCCCAAAATGTAACACGGAACAACACAGGAGGTCCTTCTTACCCACAGCCATCAGACTGTAATGCATATGTTCCTTCCTAACTGCACTTAAATGTAGAATATATGTAGAATATATTTATATTATTCTCCTAGGTACTTGAACTCCTCCACTTGGGGCAGGGTCTCCTCCCCAACCCGGAGATGGCACTCCACCCTTTTCCGGGCGAGAACCATGTTCACGAGTGAGGGAAGAGTGGATCGTGAGATCGACAGGCGGATCGGTGCGGCGTCTTCAGTAATGCGGACGTTGTACCAATCCGTTGTGGTAAAGAAGGAGCTGAGCCGGAAGGCAAAGCTCTCAATTTACCGGTCGATCTACGTTCCCATCCTCACCTATGGTCATGAGCTTTGGGTCATGACCGAAAGGATAAGATCACGGGTACAAGCAGCCGAAATGAGTTTCCTCCGCCGTGTGGCAGGGCTCTCCCTTAGAGATAGGGTGAGAAGCTCTGCCATCCGGGAGGAACTCAAAGTAAAGCCGCTGCTCCTCCACATCGAGAGGAGCCAGATGAGGTGGTTCGGGCATCTGGTCAGGATGCCACCCGAACGCCTCCCTAGGGAGGTGTTTAGGGCACGTCCAACCGGTAGGAGGCCACGGGGAAGACCCAGGACACGTTGGGAAGACTGTCTCCCGGCTGGCCTGGGAACGCCTCGGGATCCCCCGGGAAGAGCTAGACGAAGTGGCTGGGGAGAGGGAAGTCTGGGTTTCCCTGCTTGGGCTGTTGCCCCCGCGACCCGACCTCGGATAAGCGGAAGATGATGGATGGATGGATGGATTTATATTATTCATATATCATACACATAATATATGTTATATATTATTTATTATTATTATTGTTTATTGTGAGCGAACCGTAGTGCTGAATTTCCCCCAGGGATCAATAAAGTACTTTCTATTCTATTCTACATATAAGCGTGAGAAATGTCTAGTGTGGCATGAGAAAGTATTCAGTTGCATGACTCTCAGGCTCAAAGTGTGAGGGTTGGCAGCTCTGCAGCTAGGTCTTTAGCAAGATGAACAGCGTAGTCAATGTTGTGTTTACCTCGCAGACTTGTGGAATAAACTGAAAGTCTTAGTTCCCTCATTACCTGCTTGAGATTCTTAAAGGCATCACAACATGCGAGTGCTCAGATTAGTCGTGCTGTCGCTACTGTATCGCTGCTTTCCTAATGTCACAAATGGCTAATCTTAAAAAAAAAAAACAAAAAAAAAAATCCCAATGTTTAGACAACCTCACTAGATTTAATATTCGGGGGTGCATTGTTTATAAAATATTTTGGGTGATGTTTGCCATGATGTTGCTGTGTCAGTCACAACCAATAATGGTACTCTAGTATTATGTCATCACAAAAGTCTCGCAAGATTAGAGCGGACATATTTTGTATCAGATCAACAATCAACCGATTCATGACTTTCCAACCGAACATCGACCGAGCCATACTATTGTATATATAGATCGATCCAGAGGCTCGGCAAACAATGTATTCATATCTCTAAAGTTAAAATCGGTTATCGGTTTGTACCGAGGGCAGCACGGTGGAAGAGGGGTCAGTGCGTCTGCCTAACAATACGAAGGTCCTGAGTAGTCAGTTTTCAATCCTGAGCTCTGGAGCTTTCTGTGTGGAGTTTGCATGTTCTCCCCGTGACTGCGTGGGTTCCCTCCGGTTACTCCGGCTTCCTCCCACTTCCAAAGACATGCACCTGGGGATAGGTTGATTGGCAACACTAAATGGTCCCTAGTGTGTGAATGTGAGTGTGAATGTTGTCTGTCTATCTGTGTTGGCCCTGCGATGAGGTAGCGACTTGTCCAGGGTGTACTCCGCCTTCCACCCGATTGTAGCTGAGATGGGCAGCAGCGCCCCCCACCACCCCAAAGGGAATAAGAGGTAGAAAATGGATGGATGGGTTTGTACCGATTATTTTTTATACCCTTACTTTGTATCTTATTTAAGTTACAATTGTTGACATGCTTTATTTATATATGTTAGCTTTACAGTGTTTCAAAGTAGGAGCTTTAAAATGGAACTCAAGCACAGTCTTTATTGGCGACATGTTATCTGTCTGCAGAGCGAGCAAGCAGAGACCTAATGTTAGGCGCAGAAAAGAAAACCTTTTTGTTTAAACAATATTGAGTTTGTGGAAAAACCTATTGTTACTGAAACATTCATTAATCTACTGGCATTGTGTTATTTTGTACTAGCTCAAATTTAACCTTTGGTGTCTTTTCTTTATTGAAACATGTCCACAGTTTGGGTCGCTGCTTGTCATTAAGGGTGATAGTGGATCCCGCAGCCAAACCAGTGGAGAACCACCACTCTTAACACAATAACAATTGCATTCTCTCACTCTATTCTTGCCCTTTTAATATATTCTTCTGTGTTTGCTATCCCGTAGCGTCCCTGCAAGATGCCGGAGCACCGCTTCGGAGGAGTTCTCTCCCAGCTGTGGTACTAATTGCGGCACAGAGACGAGTGCGGGCCAGATGGAGGGGAAGATAGCGCAAATTGATTCCCCGCGTTTGTCTTCATTAAGCTCCCGGCCCAGGGGCCTAAGGTAAGAATGCTCCAGAACTCCTTGAGAATGTATGTCAAAACGTCAAAGGGCTGCTCCATCCTGCCCTCCTGTTTCTCACCTTCTTCAACTCTCCATTAAACCCCTCCCATTGTCAGCCCCCCAGCAGTGCATAGTGCCACTTGTAATTAAGGGCTTTCTAGGCTTCTACTAACCGGGGTACATCATGCCATAGTAAATTGCTAAAAGGGGGGGGGTTGCCCATAGGACATTGACCATTTATCTATTAATTATAAACATTTTGAGATTATCTGTATTACATAAATGCTAGAATGCATTGTGAGCACAACCCATAGGGTTGATGTACAAACCCCGTTTCCATATGAGTTGGGAAATTGTGTTAGATGTAAATATAAACAAAATACAATGATTTGCAAATCATTTTCAACTCATATTCAGTTGAATATGCTACAAAGACAACATATTTGATGTTCAAACTGATAAACATTTTTTTTTTTGCAAGTAATCATTAACTTTGGAAATTGATGCCAGCAACTCGTGACAAAGAAGTTGGGAAAGGTGGCAATAAATACTGATAAAGTTGAGGAATGCTCATCAAACACTTATTTGGAACATCCCACAGGCGTGCAGAACAGCTTCCCAAAAAATGCTCAGTCTTTCACAAGAAAGGATGGAGGGGGGGAGGGGACATTTTTGTCCACACCTGCGTGAGCAAATAGTCAAACAGTTTAAGAACGTTTCTCAAAGTGCAATTGCAACAAATTTAGGGATTTCAACATCTACGATTCAAAAGGTTCATAGTATCTGGAGAAATCACTCCATGTAAGCGGCATGGCCGGAAACCAACATTGAATGATCGTGACCTTCAATCCCTTAGACGGCACTGTATCAAAAACCGACGTCAATCTCTAAAGGATATCACCACATGGGCTCAGGAACACTTCAGAAAACCACTGTCACTAAATACAGTTTGTCGCTACATCTGTAAGTGCAAGTTAAAGCTCTTCTATGCAAAGCGAAAGCCATTTATCAACAACATCCAGACTCGCTGCCGGCTTCTCTGGGCCCGAGATCATCTAAGATGGACTGATGCTAAGTGGAAAAGTGTTCAGTGCTCTGACGAGTCCGCATTTCAAATTGTTTTTGGATACTTTGGACATTTGCATCCTCGGGAACAAAGAGGAAAAGAACCATCTGGATTGTTATAGGTGCAAAGTTCAAAAGCCAGCATCTGTGTTGGTATGGGGGTGCATTCGTGCCCAAGGCATGGGTAACTTACACATCTGCGAAGGCACCATTAATGCTGAATGGTAAATACAGGTTTTGGAGCAATATATACTGCCATTCAAGCAACATTATTATGGACCTCCCTGCTTATTTCAGCCAAACAATGCCACAACAGCGTGGCTTCATAGTAAAATAGTGCGGGTACTAGACTGGCCTGCCTGTAGTCCAGACCTGTCACCCATTGAAACTTTTGAAGCTTAAAATACGACAACAAAGACCTTGGACTGTTGAATAACTTAAGATGTACATCAAGCAAGAATGCGAAAGAATTCCTCCTGAAAAGCTTCAAAAACGTGTCTCCTCAGTTCCCAAACGTTTTTTGAGTGTTGTTAAAAGAAAAAGTGATGTAACACAGTGGTGAACATGCCCTTTCCCAACTACTTTGGCACGTGTTGCAGCCATGAAATTTTATTATTTGCAAAAAAAAAATTAAGTTTATGAAGTTCAACATCAAATATCTTGTCTTTGTAGTGCATTCAATTGAATGTGGGTTGAAAAGGATTTGCAAATCATTGTATTCCGTTTATATTTACATCTAACACAATTTCCCAACTCATATGGAAACAGGGTTTGTATTTCTTTACGCTGGTGTACTTTGGTGACAGTCGTTTGCTCTAAAACTCAATGCTTTCTTGCGTTAGGATGTAACATGTTATTGTGTAATCTATATTTTTGTGCTCGGATTAAGCGCCAGTGGGTTTAAGAAGAAGGGAAGGTGACTTCACCACGCCTGTCCATCCTTTTCTTGTCTAATTTCTTTCCATTGCATCCATGAGTGCATCCGTCCATCCTCCCGCTCCCTTATCAAGCTGCCGCTCTTTTCTCCTCTGTTCTATGTTGACATTAAGCGGCTTAGCGCTCGTCTCGTGGCGGGCTTATAATGCGGCGGATGCCGAGTTTTACTGTCATTCCTTATAAACAGGTACTTTGTGAGTTGCAGCCTGGGTGACTGCCTTCCACTGTGCACACCGCTGTGATTTACGTGTCCCTGGTCTGCTAACATATTGCTGGCGGAATCACGGGCAGTTCTCCAAGCCCACAATCTGAGCCGATGAATTATTCCCCCGTCGTCGCCATCTATGCGCGCTCGATATATTTTGTGTCTTTTTGCCTTTCCGCTAAAAGTACGTGGTTATTTTGCTTCTCTGCAGCCTGGCTTGTGATTTAGATGAGGGAGCTTAGTTCAGAATCTAGTTCATTACTAGGCTGAGGCTTGCGCAGTGAAAACTATTTGTGTCTGCCAGTGCATTCAATTGCCATAAACAGTCATAAAGAGAGTCACAACCATAACACTATAAATATTTTACAATGTCAGAGAGGTTGTCCGCCTAATTAGTGGAGCAGGACGGGAGCACACCTCCCTATTTAATAGATGTCTACTTAATATATAATTCCATTATTTAATACATAATCATTAAAGTAGGGATGCATGATATATCTTTTTTAAGCTGATACAGATAACTTCCTGTTTCTCAAGGCCGATACCAAAAACATATTTATATGTATTATTTTGTAGATTTAAAGGTAATCTGTTTACGCCTGAAGGTAAGAAAGACTCCAACAAAGGTGGATATGACTTACTCCCAACAAAGGTCAGTATCTTAAACAATGGTAAAGGGCTGGTCATTAAACACCCTTAAACTTAGACATACTTTATTGATCCACAAGGGAAATTGTTTTTTATTGTAAAGAATAATAAATACATTTTAATTTAATTCTTCATTTTAGCTTCTGTTTTTGCGACAAAGAATATTTGTGAAATATTTCTTCAAACTTATTATGATTAAAATTCAAAAAAAATATTCTGGCAAATCTAGAAAATCTGTAGAATCAAATTTAAATCTTATTTCAAAGTCTATTGAATTTCTTAAAAAAATTTTGTTCTGGAAAATCTAGAAGAAATAATGATTTGTCTTTGTTAGAAATATAGCTTGGTCCAATTTGTTATATATTCTAACAAAGTGCAGATTGGATTTTAACCTATTTAAAAATGTCATCAAAATTCTAAAATTAATCTTAATCAGGAAAAATTGGTAATGATGTTCCATAAAATCTTTTTTTAATTTTTTCAAAAACATTCGAATCAGCTATTTTTCTCCATATTTTTCGGTTGAATTTTGAATTTTAAAAAGTCGAAATTGAAGATAAACTATATTTTCTTTTTTTTTTTTGTTTTCTCCTCTTTTAAACCGTTCAATTAAGTGTTTTTTTCATCTTTTATTCGCAACAAAAAACCTTCCATAAAAGGAAAACAAAAGTACAACGAAATGACAGACAGAAATACCCATTTTGGGTCCCTGGTTCAATCCCCACCTAGTACCAACCTCGTCACGTCCGTTGTGTCCTAAGCAAGACACTTCACCCTTGCTCAGTTACAAATGATGGAAAGTGTAAGGATGGAAAGGATAATTCGGGTATAAAGTAGACAAAAAATGTACCGTAGTAGCAATATAAAATATAACATTTATGTAATATTTACATATTATATATACAGTATATAATATCCATCCATCCATCCATTTTTTACAGCTTATTCCCTTTTTGGGGTTGCGGGGGGCGCTGGCGCCTATCTCAGCTACAATCGGGCGGAAGGCGGGGTACAGTCGCCACCTCATCGCAGGGCAGTATATAATATATACTGATTTATTATATTATTATACTATATCATATTTGTATATAACATATACTATATATAACAATTGCCATGTACAATACAACAGTATATGTAACAGCTGCAGCAAAAAAAGGGCAACATAAAATAAAGAGTAGATCCAACAGAAAATATACATTTTAAACAAAGAGAGGTAGCTAACATAGAAGCGGTCAGGTAATAGACAGATATCTATTGCTGCATGGTGAGTGATTACGTAGCTGGAATGAGTGCGGAATGAAGGTGTTCTTGAATCAAACACTGTGAGAACGAAGCTGAAGGAGCCTTTTGAAGTATGAGCTCCGCTGTCCCTCAATTGTCTGGTGGAATGGGTAGGCAGGATTGTCCATAATGGCTAGCAGTTTGTCCAGTATCCTTCTGTCCCTCACTGACACAAACGCCTCCAACTGCATGCCAATAGTTTGGCCGGCTTTCTGGATCAGTTTGTCAATCCGGTTTAAGCCCCTTTTGCTGGTGCTGCTCCCCCTACAAACCACCGCAAAGTACTGGACACTGGCCACAACAGACTGAAAAAAGATGTCCAACAGCTTGCTGCTCACATTAAAGGACCTAAGCTTCCTCAGGAAAAAGAGTCTGCTCATGCCCTTCTTGTAAACAGCATTGCAGTTGTCCTTTCAGTCCAGTCTGCTGTTCAAAGGAACTCCCAGGTACTTATACTGCCCCACTAGTGCCACTCTTCTTGAAATCGATAACCAGCTCCTTGGTTTTGTCCACATTAAGGAGCAGATGGTTCGCCTGAGACCACTCCACAAAGATTGCGATCAGTGTCCATCCATCCATCCATTTTCTACCGCTTATTCCCTTTTGGGGTCACGGGGGGCGCTGGCGCCTATCTCAGCTACAATCAGGCGTAAGGCGGGGTACACCCTGGACAAGTCGCCACCTCATCGCAGGGCCAACACAGATAGACAGACAACATTCACACTCGCATTTACACACTAGGGCCAATTTAGTGTTGCCAATCAACCTATCCCCAGGTGCTTGTCTTTGGAAGTTGGAGGAAGCCGGAGTACCCGGAGGGAACCCACGCATTCACGGGGAGAACATGCAAACTCCACACAGAAAGATCCCGAGCCTGGATTTGAACCCAGGACTGCAGGACCTTCGTATTGTGAGGCAGACGCACAAACCCCTCTGCCACCGTGAAGCCCGCGATCAGTGTCCTGTACTCCAATTCCTGTCCCTCTCCAATACACCCGACCACAGCAGAGTCATCAGAGTATTTCTGCAGGTGGCAAGATCTGGAACTATCCTGGAAGTTTGAGGTGTACAGCGTAAACAGTAAAGGAGACAGGACATTCCCCTGTGGAGCACCTACACCACTGTCCACAGTATCCAACAGGGAGCTCCCCAGTCGCACAAACTAGAGCCTGTCAGACAAGTAATAAGTGATCAAGGAGACAATTGATGAACTGACACCCATCCTGAGCAACTTGTCACTCATCAGAATTGGCTGAATGGTGTTAAAGGCACTGGAGAAATCAAAGAACATGATCCTCACAAAGACCCTCCCACCCCCAGTCTAGAGTGAGCACGATGCAACAAGTAGATAACAGCATCATCCACTCCTACATGGAGCTGATACGCAAACTGTGGAGGGTCCAGGGAAGGAGCCATCAGGGTTCTCAGCTGATCCAGCACATGTCTCACAAGTCTTTCTCATTAATTCCATGATAAAGTCAGAGATCGCTTTAATAATCGGGTCGACCCAGGCTTTTTTTTGCACTGCAAAAAGGAACTGACTAATTATGAGATAAAAAGACCAGAATTTATGAAGAAAATACCGTATTTTCCGGGATATAAGCTGAAACCACTAAATTTTTCAACATAAAACTAATTTTTTCCATATTTATTAGCAGCACCGGAATATAAGCTGCATATATATATACTTGTGAAATGAGGTATTTACACAGAAAGATGTTTTCAAATGTATTTAAATACCTTAATTGTTTTCAAACGGCGCTTGTAACACGGCAGTAAAACGGCTAAACAAAAAAAAAAAAGGCATCATTATGGACCTACTACCGGGGGAAGCTAGCTCTCCAATTAGCTTAATAGACTCAATAACTTTACGGTGATGTTTTGATGAATTGACTGAGGAATTTGTGAAACTGAAACAATACAAAAAAAAAATGCCATTGTAAGTTTACAAGACTAACACAGACACTTGTAAACATGTTAGCATATTGGCTAATGCTAACGCCGCTAGCTTTATTACATTACAATAGCACAAACAAATATGCATAAAAATACTTCTACACATGGGACGGTTTTGTAAGAATAAACAGTATTAGTTGTACTGTAAAACTTACAAACGTTTCTTGGAGTGATGAATGAAGGACGGCTACAAGTTTGAACGGCACCTTACTTCTAGTTGAAAACACTAAATAAAAGGATACTGCAGCGCCTGCAGTGAGCGAACTCATCCAAAAGTTGGCGCCATCGCACAAACAATAACACAATGTATTTTCTTGTATTTTTTTTTAACAATTTGTGTTATTGCCATCAGTGAAGAAAAATACATATATAAGCCGCAGGGTCCAAAGTGTAGGAAAAAAGCAGTGGCTAATAGTCCGGAATGTACAGTACTCAAAACTAATTAAATATACTTCCGCCCGAGTGCAGCTGACCCCCTGTGTACCTGAAAAGGGACAAGCGGTAGAAAATGGATACATCAATGGTTGTTTGCCTTCCATTGATTTGACTGAAAGGTTGATAGTCGAATCAGACTGACTATGCTATTACACCATTAGTAAATACAATTAATCCCTTCCAGACATCCAAACATATATACCGTATTTTTTGGACTATAAGTCGCAGTTTTTTTCATAGTTTGGCCAGCGGTGCGACTTATACTCAGGAGCGAATTATGTGGGAAATTAACACATTACCGTAAAATATCAAATAATAATATTCAGCTAATTCACGTAAGAGAATTTCATCGGATTTAGCGATTAAGAGTGACAGATTGTTTGGTAAACGTATAGCTTGTTCTGCATGTTATAGTTATTTGAATGACTTACCATAATATGTTACGTTAACATACCAGGCACCTTCTCAGTTGGTTATTTATGCGTCATATAACGTACACTTATTCAGCCTGTTGTTCACTATTCTTCATTTGTTATAAATTGCCTTTCAAACGTCTATTCTGATGTTGGGTTTTATCAAATAAATTTCCCCCAAAAATGCGACTTATATATGTTTTTTTCCTTCTTTATTATGCTTTTTCAGCAGTTACGACTTATACTCCGAAAAATACGGTACACAGTTTATGGCACATATTTATAATGTACATCCAGAAAACAATGTAAAATACTTATATATGACCAATGAAATGGATGAATGAATGAATGAATCAATCAATCAATGTTTATTTATATAGCCCCAAATCACAAATGTCTCAAAGGACTGCACAAATCATTACGACTACAACATCCTCGGAAGAACCCACAAAAGGGCAAGGAAAACTCACACCCAGTGGGCAGGGAGAATTCACATCCAGTGGGACGCCAGTGACAATGCTGACTATGAGAAACCTTGGAGAGGACCTCAGATGTGGGCAACCCCCCCCCTCTAGGGGACCGAAAGCAATGGATGTCGAGCGGGTCTAACATGATACTGTGAAAGTTCAATCCATAGTGGCTCCAAGACAGCAGCGAGAGTCCCATCCACAGGAAACCATCTCAAGCGGATCAGCAGCGTAGAGATGTCCCCAACCGATACAGGCGAGCGGTCCATCCTGGGTCCCGACGAGCGGTCCATCCTGGGTCTCGACTCTGGACAGCCAGTACTTCATCCATGGTCATCGGACCGGACCCCCTCCACAAGGGAGGGGGGGACATAGGAGAAAGAAAAGAAGCGGCAGATCAACTGGTCTAAAAAGGAGGTCTATTTAAAGGCTAGAGTATACAGATGAGTTTTAAGGTGAGACTTAAATGCTTCTACTGAGGTAGCATCTCGAAATGTTACCGGGAGGGCATTCCAGAGTACTGGAGCCCGAACGGAAAACGCTCTATAGCCCGCAGACTTTTTTTGAGCTCTAGGAATCACTAATAAGCCGGAGTCTTTTGAACGCAGATTTCTTGCCGGGACATATGGTACAATACAATCGGCAAGATAGGCTGGAACAATTGTTACCTTTAGTAAAGGCTCGTGTTGGTGAAGACAAGTAATAAGTGAGGGTGGAGTGAAGGGGAGAGCCAAGCGGACATTTCTCTACTTTGCTTTATGCCTAGCTCTTTATAAATTCCACAGCGTTTCTCACCTTCTTAATCAAAGTCCTGCACGTTGCACTTTTCTTTGGGCTCCATGTGGTTTATTTAGCAGTTGATCTACGTCAACGGGTTGACTTTTAGATTCCGCAGAATGATACATGGCAAATGGGCTTGTTTGTAATGTTTGGTTGCATAAAAACCAAGACGGCAAACAAAACCGGGGAAAAATTCTAATCAAAAATGTTTGTCAAAAAACAAAGGAAACATACAGAAATTAAGGTAGCACTGCTTAAGCTACTTCAGACGGCATATGAATCGACTGCCAACGTCAGTGATTTCCTACTTTGCATGGAAGCCGAATACGATGTGACTCCAAATTAACAATTCCCTTTGCTATTTTCTCTTTGTCCCCTTCCCTCATTCCCACCTCCGGCTGTGGGAGTGAATGCTAAAGCTAAGCCTCTGGCGTGGATGTATAGCTCCTGTTTGTGCATTTTTAATTCCATCTGATGTGGTGCCGCAGGGATTTGGCCGGCTCCTCCATGCCTTTGGAGTTGACCTTAGAACAGCATCCGCCTTAGCACCTCGGGGCGACTGCATCAGCGGGTCCCTGCAGAGCCCCACGGGGTCAGTGAAACATATAGCGTACTGCAGAATCGCTAACCACTAAACATGCGCTGATGTCACGTTCGCCATTTGCTTTGCCACCCGCTGTAACTCCCACCGCTTCACTGGCTTGTTTTTATATTCTCAATCCATCCCTTGCTGGTGTTCATTTCTGGGTTATTGTGATCACCAGCGCTACCATCAGGCAGCTGCAGAGCGCAGTTTGACATGGATATTAGATCTGTCAATCATGGTGTTCCCAGCAAAGCGGCTCTATGCTGCAAATTTGGCTTTTGGTCTGCAGTACTGCCTTCTGCAAAATTCAGAGAGGAGCCAAGAGGTCTTAGTACATTTCTGTTGATTCCGCAAGTGGTGCAAAGTGGTCTCCTTTAATTTACGGGAGGTGCGCGGGAGGTTGTGAGAAGTATGGAACACTTGATGACACCCAAAGTCAAAAGAATGACAGGAAAAAACACGACATGGGCTAAGTGTAATTAACTTGCGAGAAGACGCAAAATGTGACTTCGAAGAAAAATGTTAATTAAAACATTTGTATGCACGCACAAAACTTAAAACCTTGAGTATATCAGTATGTGGAATTAAAGGCCTACCGAAACCCACTACTACCCACCACGCAGTCTGATAGTTTATATATCAATGATGAAATATTAGCATTGCAACACATGCCAATACGGCCTTTTTAGTTTACTAAATTACAATTTTGAAATTCCCGGGAGGTTCGTCTTCGAAACGTCGTGTAATGATGACGTGTACACAATCTCTCCCTTAGAGATAGGGTGAGAAGCTCTGCCATCCGGGAGGAACTCAAAGTAAAGCCGCTGCTCCTTCACATCGAGAGGAGCCAGAGGAGGTGGTTCGGGCATCTGGTCAGGATGCCACCCGAACGCCTCCCTAGGGAGGTGTTTAGAGCACGTCCGACCGGTAGGAGGCCACAGGGAAGACCCAGGACACGTTGGGAAGACTATGTCTCCCGGCTGGCCTGGGAACGCCTCGGGATCCCTCGGGAAGAGCTAGACGAAGTGGCTGGGGAGAGGGAAGTCTGGGCTTCCCTGCTTAGGCTGCTGCCCCCGCGACCCGACCTTGGCTAAGCGGAAGATGATGGATGGATGGATGGATGGATATCATACCCACCCATTTCTCAAGGAAAAAGTATTGGAACATCTAAAACTCGGTCAAGCGCAAGCTTGGCTCAGGGAGAAGGACAGCCCTGCAATGCAGAATCTGTGGCATTTTGGATATTGATTTGGATAGGGACGGCGTGGCGCAGTGGAAGAGTGGCGGTGTGCAACCCGTGGGTGCCTGGTTCAATCCCCACCTAGTACCAACCTCGTCACGTCCGTTGTGTCCTGAGCAAGACACTTCACCCTTGCTCCTGATGGGTGCTGGTTAGCGCCTTGCATGGCAGCTCCCTCCATCAGTGTGTGAATGTGTGTGTGAATGGGTAAATGTGGAAGTAGTGTCAAAGCGCTTTGAGTACCTTGAAGGTAGAAAAGCGCTATACAAGTAAAACCCATTTATCATTTATTTATTTATATTAACATAATATCCTGTGTTTGTAAAACTATAAATATATTTGCAATGCCTCCACAGTTTGATTTCAACTTTTAAGGACTTGTGCAGATCCTAAATACCCAATAGCAGGTACACTGCAAAAAATAGCTAAGCTAAAATGACTAATTAAAAAAACAAAAAACAAATAAAAACTAATGACATTAACTAGCTGCATGGACAGATAATTTTACTTGATAAGACATCCTAAATTAAGGTTTGTATATCTAGAATGTAGCAGGACTTTTAAGATAGAAATAAGTATATTTATTCTGAAAACAAGCATTAAACTTGCAATTCCTAATTTAAGCATTCTAGAGATTTTGCAGAATCTTTAAACAAGATAAACATTGTTAAACTAGAATAGAAAAATATATAATGATTCATGTTTAAATTAGGATTAGTCAATGACAAAAAATAAGTAAATAGCTCTTAAAATTAGGAAAATCTGTAGAAATAAAATGTAAAATCTTGGCAAGTGGCAAATAATTTGCAGTGTACCAATAAATTAGAAAATTTGGTTTTGCATAATAGGGCCCCTTTTAAACAAAAATTTCAAGGACTAAGATAAAGCACCCAATGTGCTTAAGTTCTAACTACTCTCTGCGTCTGTGTAAAAGTTAGCTAGTAAAATTTCAGTCGATAAACCTCGGAAAGGCCACTGTTGTCAAAGGAATAGGTTTGGCACGGCTCACGCACAAATGCTCCTTAATTTTCCCGACAGCTGCCGTATCTCTGAATCCTTTTTGCCATTTATTTCCTGTCGCTTGTCAGACTTGTTGCCATATCTAAAATACACTCCACAATGGAAGGGTGATTTAGAGGACAATGTGGATTAAAAGGAACGAGAAAACTAGATTACTGTAGCAGCAAAGGCAACCGTGGAAGGGTGAGAGATTACAAGTGACAATACACTTCATAATATCTGATTTATTCATCCAGGTGACTGCTCAGATGTGTTTCTTTATCCTGCTAATCCCACTTAATTTAAAGCAGAGTGGGTTGGGATTCCTCCCCCAGTTTGCGCTAAAATATGCGGAAACCACGCCCGGCCGAGCACATCATCCGACCAGCTCCTACGCTGACATCCCAGAAGATCTCCTGCCTGTTACTCTCGCGCGTGAGCGCCACAGTCCGGGGTCTTGTCCCTGAACTCCTGTTGACCTTTTTCCCACTCAGGCAAAAAAAAAAAAAAAAAGAAAACTTTCCGACGTTGCCAATTTGCGTATTCCTTTGAGAGAATTTGTGTCATGCCACCCACCCTGATAAAAAGAACTTCCCAACGCTTTTCATCAGGCGTGCTTGCCATGCATCCACAGGTGGGAAATTAGCGATACATCCTCTCTGGCAGACGACACACTATTATTCCCACATTGCTAAAAACAGATGGCATGTGAAAAATCGCAAAGTTTTATGGTAGCTTCTCTCTGTAGATCAGATAAAAGTTGCCATCCATGCTATCATCAAACATTCAATTCCGAAGATAGCAGGATGAACACGCTGTCATCCCCGTAAAATAGAATTGGGTTTAGGCCAGTTCTAACCGAGATTGACTCAGGCAAATAAATGAAACGTTCTGTGTTGTTAAATCCAGATTTAATTGGTTGCTGTCTGTGTCGTATAAGGTCACTTTCTTCCATTTTGCATTCTCGTGTACTTCCGCATCCTTTGCTTTTGCAATTTCTCCACAATCTTCTTTAACTTTCCAGCTCACAATTCTATTTCCTCATCTCAGTACTTTCCTTTTGATGCCTCGTGAGGTATCCAGGGCCCTTTTGCTCCTTCAAACTTCAGACTTGAAAGATGGTGACATTTTGGTAATATACCACGGTTGTTGATCTGTTTCTGCACTTTGATCTTGTGTCTACAGCGACACTTTGCTCATGACTTTTTTTTGTGTCTGTGTGGAGCTGACTTGTAAAACTGTTGCACTGGTCACTGTATCAGGAACTTGTGATTTCTTTTTTTCAAATGGCTTTTATGATCCTGCCCTGAATGGGTCTCACTCTCCGCCTGATCGAGCTCAAAGTGCAAAGAGAGCCCAGCGCGTTAATGGCGGTCATTTGGCCATAACTGACAGAAATAAATCACTTAATTGGTTGCTTTTTTCACAGTTTTTTTTTAATGCAATGACTTCTATTTTAAGGGGTGATATTGTGCAAATTCCACTTTTCTTCCCTTGTATTTTTTGGTGTATTTGAAATCTCCGTAAGTGCTAAAATGTTGAAACAATTGATGTTGAGGAGATTTTGTCTCAATCTAAACGAGCCCTTTAAGATTTGCCATGACTTTTGACGCTTACCAAACAATGACGTCGACAAATGCTCAAGGTTTTCCAGGTAGCCTCTGTACAAGTCCGCTATTTGTTTCCCCCTTGTGGCAGTTGTAATACAAATGAAAATATGTCCACGATGCCACCCAAAGACCGACAAAGCTCTGTTATTATTGGTATTAACCAGTGCAGGTCACAAAATTTCAGTCTTATTTTAAGAAGTGATAAGTGCCTGCTTAACTTTTTGTGATTCAGGGCAATGTAAATACTCATAAGATGCACAGGCCAGTGGTTCTCAGCCTTTTTTCATTGATCCCTGTGAACATTTTTTTAATTCAAGTACCCCCTTATAAGAGAAAGCATTTTTCAATCAATCAATCAATCAATGTTTATTTATATAGCCCCAAATCACAAATGTCTCAAAGGACTGCACAAATCATTACGACTACAACATCCTCGGAAGAACCCACAAAAGGGCAAAGAAAACTCACACCCAGTGGGCAGGGAGAATTCACATCCAGTGGGACGCCAGTGACAATGCTGATTATGAGAAACCTTGGAGAGGACCTCAGATGTGGGCAACCCCCCCTCTCTAGGGGACCGAAAGCAATGGATGTCGAGCGGGTCTAACATGATACTGTGAAAGTTCAATCCATAGTGGCTCCAACACAGCCGCGAGAGTTCAGTTCAAGCGGATCCAAGACAGCAGCGAGAGTCCCGTCCACAGGAAACCATCTCAAGCGGAGGCGGATCAGCAGCGTAGAGATGTCCCCAACCGATACAGGCGAGCGGTCCATCCTGGGTCCCGACGAGCGGTCCATCCTGGGTCTCGACTCTGGACAGCCAGTACTTCATCCATGGTCATCGGACCGGACCCCCTCCACAAGGGAGGGGGGGACATAGGAGAAAGAAAAGAAACGGCAGATCAACTGGTCTAAAAAGGAGGTCTATTTAAAGGCTAGAGCATACAGATGAGTTTTAAGGTGAGACTTAAATGCTTCTCCTGAGGTAGCATCTCGAACTGTTACCGGGAGGGCATTCCAGAGTACTGAAGCCAGAACGGAAAACGCTCTATAGCCCGCAGACTTTTTTTGGGCTCTAGGAATCACTAATAAGCCGGAGTCTTTTGAACGCAGATTTCTTGCCGGGACATACGGTACAATACAATCGGCAAGATAGGCTGGAGCTAGACCGTGTAGTATTTTATACGTAAGTAGTAAAACCTTAAAGTCACATCTTAAGTGCACAGGAAGCCAGTGCAGGTGAGCCAGTATAGGCGTAATCTGATCAAATTTTCTTGTTCTTGTCAAAAGTCTAGCAGCCGCATTTTGTACCAACTGTAATCTTTTAATGCTAGACATGGGGAGACCCGAAAATAATACGTTACAGTAATCGAGACGAGACGTAACAAACGCATGGATAATGATCTCGGCGTCCTTAGTGGACAAAATGGAGCGAATTTTAGCGATATTGCGGAGATGAAAGAAGGCCGTTTTAGTAACGCTTTTAATGTGTGACTCAAAGGAGAGAGTTGGGTCGAAGATAATACCCAGATTTTTTACAGAGTCACCTTGTTTTATTATTTGGTTGTCAAATGTTAAAGTTGTATTATTAAATAGAGGTCGGTGTCTAGCAGGACCGATAATCAGCATTTCCGTTTTTTTGGCATTAAGTTGCAAAAAGTTAGCGGACATCCATTGTTTAATTTCATTAAGACACGCTTCCAACTGACTACAGTCCGGCGTGTTGGTCAGCTTTAGGGGCATGTAGAGTTGGGTGTCATTAGCATTTTTGGTAGAAAAATGGAGATAAAGAAGTAAAATACAGCACTATGTCATCAGTCTCTGATTTATTAAATTGTATAACAGTGCAAAATATTGCTCATTTGTAGTGGTCTTTCAATCAACCATTTGGAAAAAAATATATAAAAATAACTAAAAACTTGTTGAAAAATAAACAGGTGATTCAATTATAAATAAAGATTTCTACACATGGAAGTAATCATCAACTTAAAGTGCCCTCTTTGGGGATTGTAATAGAGATCCATCTGGATTCATGAACTTAATTCTAATCATTTCTTCACAAAAAAAAAATCTTTAACCTCAATATTTATGGAACATGTCTACAAAAAATCTAGCTGTCAACACTGAATATAGCATTGTTGTATTTATTTTCACAGTTTATGAACTTACATTCATATTTTGTTGAAGTATTATTCAATAAATATATTTTTAAAGGATTTTTGAATTGTTGTTATTTTTAGAATATTTTTGAAAAATCTCACGTACTCCTTGGCATACCTTCAAGTACCCCCAGGGGTACGCGTACCCCCATTTGAGAACCACTGGCATAGGCCAACGTGGAGCACCAACCTTGGCTGATATCTGAAAGGAAGGATACAGGATATACCCAAAACTGCATTAAATCGCGGAGACGGTTCTTACAATTTATGGCAACGATGGAGTGAAGCGGTAAGTCCGATAACAGCAGATACAGTTTATGAAAATTTGTAATGATACGTGAGCTTGTAGCATTGATATTAGCAAGCAGCAAATAGAACACTGACACATGTAGTTACAAAGTTTGGGTTTAGCAAACATTGTTAGCGTTTCGTATCATATTTCAATGTCTTTTTTGTCTACATTAGCAGTGTAGCATTAGCTTAAAAAGACATGTAGTTGAGATAACAGATACGTACAATGCTATATTTTTCCATGGATGTACATGGTCGCTTCAAATTGGGTGGCAGACATAACAGGTAGCCTGTATAAAGCTTATAATCTAACCTTTTGAGATGCTTTCATCTCTTTCTTTGGTTTCCTTTTTCTGCAGGTTAGACTCGGGCTGGTACATGTAGATCAGGGGCGCTCACACTTTTTCTGCAGGTGAGCTACTTTTCAATTGACCAAGTCGAGGAGATCTACCTCATTCCTATTTATAATTTATATTTATTTATTTATGAAAGAGACATTTTTGTTAACAAGTTAATGGTGTTTAATGATAATACAATCATGTTTAACACACATAGATTCCTTTCTTTCATGAAGACAAGAATATAAGTTGGTGTATTACCTGATTCTGATGACTTGCATTGATTGGAATTAGTGGTGCTGATAATGTCCGCATTTTCAAATGGAGGAAAAAAAAAAGTCCTCCTTTCTGTGCAATACCACAGGAAAGTGGTTGGATTTGGCATCTCATTTGTCCAACTTGCATACTCGTTTTTAAACACTTTGTTATGAGAGTAGCATATGTGTGTGGCCCTTTAATGTCTGGCAGCAGGTGAGTGACGTCAGTGAGAGTGCGGGTGGGCAAGCAAGTGAGAAAGCGGTCGCTGAGGGCGGGGGAGAAATACATTGGCATCAAACTCCGTAGCTTGCTAGCTTGTGCACGCTAGCTTTCTGAGACTCTTATTTTGTTAGCACAGGCAGGATGAAACAGGTCTTTTATGGTGAAGACAGGAACTGTGCAGTCGGTCTTTAGAGTTTTGACAGTAGGTACGGAGTCTCTAGAAATAAAATGTGTTTCTCTGCGTCCGCCCTGTTAGTGATTTTTTTCTTAAATATGAGCTTGCAGCAGCCAGCGTCATCTCACAAGATCCTCGGGTGCCGAGAATGTCAAACAACTGACGAAAGTGAAGTCTTGGTATGATTGATGATTGCTCATTTTTATGTCTATTTTTTAATGGATGGCTTGAGATCGACTGACACACCCTCCAAAATCGACCAGTCGATCGCGATCGACGTAATGCCCACCCCTGATGTAGATGCTAAAATACTCCGCTGTCATTCACAGACATTGCCGACACGACAGAGTCACAGCGAGGTGGAGGGGGCGAGGCGTGAGGTTTTTTTGTATGTAAATAACACCGCCGCAGAAAAACTAATTTTTTAGGGACAGCCAGAAAGCAACTTAAAGGCCTACTGTAACCCACTACTACCGACCACGCAGTCTGATAGTTTATATATCAATGATGAAATATTAACATTGCAACACATGCCAATACGGCCGGTTTAGTTTACTAAATTGCAATTTTAAATTTCCCGCGAAGTATCTTGTTGAAAACGTCGCGGAATGATAACGCGTATGATGACGCGTGCGCGTCACGTCACCGGTGGTAGCGGACATGTTCTTCAAGCCCGATCCAAGCTGTAAGTAGTCTGCTTTAATCACATAATTACACAGTATTGTGGACATCTGTGTTGCTCAATCTTTTGCAATTTGTTCAATTAATAATGGAGAAGTCAAAGAAGAAAGATGGAGGTGGGAAGCGGTGTATTGCAGCTGCCTTTAGCAACACAAACACAGCCGGTGTTTCCTTGTTTACATTCCTGAAGGTCAAGCTTTACTATGGAACAGAGCGGTCAAGCGAACATGGTTCCCGACCACATGTCAACCGGCAGGTTTCGGTGAGAAAATTGTGCTAATAAGTCGGCTCTTACCGTAGACATGAGCGGAGCTTGCGTCCTCCTGCAGCTGCGGACTATTACCTCCTCCCACTGGAGACACTGGCGGTCACCTCACCCGTGGCCACACCCCTTCGACTTTCAGGTACCATATAATCTCACTAAAACACTAGTAACACAATAAGATGATAAGGGATTTTCCAGAATTATCCTTGTAAATATGTCTATTAACATCTGAATCGCTTCCACTGCCCTCGCCTTTTTTTTTTCTTTTTCTTTTTTTTCCTCGTCCTTCACTCTCACTATCCTCATCCACGAATCTTTCATCCTCGCTCAAATTAATGGGGAAATCGTCGCTTTTTCGGTCCGAATTGCTCTCGCTGCTGGTGGCTATGATTGTAAACAATGTGAGGATGTGAGGAGCTCCACAACCCGTGACGTCACGCGCACATCGTCTGCTACTTCCGGTACAGGCAAGGCTTTTTTATCAGCGACCAAAAGTTGCGAACTTTATCGCCGGTGTTCTCTACTACAGTGGTCCCTAACCACCGGGCCGCAGAAGAATTTTTTATAAAAAAAAAAATATATATATATACATTTTTTATTTTTTATTTTTTATTAAATCAACATAAAAACACAATATACACTTACAAATAGTGCACCAACCACAAAAAACTCCCCTTTTCATGACAAAAACGTCCCTTTTTCATGACAAAGAAGAAAAAAAAAAAGCACTATATAAACAATGTGAGGACGCGAGGAGCCCTCACCCTTGTGACGTCATCGTCTGCGACTTCCGGTAAAGGCAAGGCTTTTTTATCAGCACCAAAAGTTGCGAACTTTATCGTCGATGTTCTCTACTAAATCCTTTCAGCAAAAATATGGCGATATCGCAAAATGATCAAGTATGACACATAGAATGGACCTGCTATCCCCGTTTAAATAAGAACATTTCATTTCAATAGGTCTTTAAAGATGTGTCTGTAAAGCAAAATGTGTGCAAAATGTGTGGCAAAGTTCTGCTTTTACATGTGAAGATCGTAATTAAGTGATTTAAATGTAGATTTAAGACCCCTTTAATTGGTAAACAAATGTTTTATTCAACGTGACGCAAAAGATCCAATTTCGGGTTACTTTTTCGACAGTCGGTACTGGCTGTAAAATGGATACTTTCTGTTTGGATGGGCAAAGAGTCAGACTGATAGACTCAGGCTGTGGTTTAATCAGAACTGGTCATCATGTAGATCTACTAGATATTTGGTAAGCAGTTTTAATCCTGTTTCCCAGTCAAATAGTTGCTTGTGGCTAATCTTATGTGTCATGTGGTCATTCCGATTATTTGCTACACCTTTTCAGGTGTGGAAGGTCACAGTTGGACCCACACGATGTAATGTTGCCCCATCAGATCAATTTCCTTCGTGATAAGCATCTGCTGTAAACACTGTCAATCAATATTTACCAGCATTCTCTGTGGTATAACAGTCAGCGGGTCACCTCTCCCCCCCCTACCTACTGTAGATGTTTGACCTTCAACAGATGAGACACCCCCTACTGCCGGTACAGAAACACACGTTCAGAGTCAATCCTTCAGGGAGTCGTGAATTTACACCCTCTGTCAGCAGCAATGAAGGACGCCACTGTGACCAGTGAGTCTTGTGATGGGTGTGTGGTGTGAAATCCCAATGTCCATTTCTGTAAACGCCACAATTCTATTTTACTGAAACTAACATTAGGAAGATACTATAGGCACAATGAATTCATGTACAGATTAGAGAGGCCTATGTCATCATTATCTGTTTGAAAAAAACGTTTAATTGCCAGAACAAATGGTTTCCCACTGTGTCCATTTGGCTATGATTATTTTATGCCAATGACAGCCCTTCGTTTTAATTTTGTTGTTTATTTTTGAGTATATACAGTATGTCATGACCTGTCAGTCCAGATCATGTCCTTTTGTTTGTTGTCAGCCACTATGCAGCTTCTATATGTCCTACCACAACTATGCAGCTGACACCCAGATATACGTGTCACTGACGGCAGGTCAGTTGACTAATGTTGTCGCTGCATTGAACAGATCAATGTGTAGATGCAAAACAATTTTCTTCAGCTAAACTAACACAGAATTTTAATTATTGTCTCTGACCCATAGAAGCATAGTAAAATCATTATTCCCCACTTTGAGACCCTCTCCCTGAAACCTAATAATCAGGTCAGAAATCTGGAAGTTATAATGGACTCAGACTTAAAGGCCTACTGAAATGAGATTTTCTTATTTAAACAGGGATAGCAGGTCTATTCTATGTGTCATACTTGATCATTTCGCGATATTGCCATATTTTTGCTAGAAGGATTTAGTAGAGAACAGTGACTATAAAGTTCGCAACTTTTGGTCGCTAATAGAAAAACCCTGCCTTTACCGGAAGTCGCAGACAATCACGTCACCCGTTGATGGCTCCTCACATCCTCACATTGTTTTTAATGGAAGCCTCCAACAAAGAGCTATTCGGTCAGAAAAAACGACAATTTCCCCATTAATTTGAGCGAGGATGAAAGATTTGTGTTTAAAAATATTGATAGCGACGGACTAGGAAAAAAAAAAAAATCAAGTTGAAAAAAAAAAGCGATTGCATTGTGACGGAATCAGATGTTTTTAGACACATTTACTACGATCATTCTGGGAAATCCCTTATCTTTCTATTGTGTTGCTAGTGTTTTAGTGAGTTTAATAGTACCTGATAGTCGGAAGGGTGCCTTGAGGCCAGTGTCTGATGGAAGTCGATGGCAGCTGTATGGGCGGCACAAGCTCAGCTGATCTCTGGTAAGTGGCGACTTTTTACCACAATTTTCTCACTGAAAACTGCTGGTTGACAGTAGGTCGGGATCCATGTTCGCTTGACCGCTCTGATCCATAGGAAAGCTTCACCTCCGGAAATTTTAAACAAGGAATCACTGTGTGTTTGTGTGGCTAAAGGCTAAAGCTTCCCAACTCAATCTTTGACTTCTCCATTATTAATTGAACATATTGCAAAAGATTCAGCAACACAGATGTCCAAAATACTGTGTAATTATGCGGTTAAAGCAGACGACTTTTAGCTGTGTGTGTGCGCAGCGCTAATATTTCCTTACAGTCTGTGACGTCACGCGTACACGTCATCATTCCGCAACATTTTCAACAAGAAACTCTCGGGAAATTTAAAATTGCAATTTAGTTAACTGAACCGGCCGTATTGTCATGTGTTGCAATGTTAATATTTCATCATTGATATATAAACTATCAGACTGCGTGGTCGGTAGTAGTGGCTTTCAGTAGGCCTTTAAACTTTAAGACCCACATTAGGTCAATAACATCAGCAGCTTTTTACCTCCTGAAAAATATTGCAAAAATCATAGGATTAATGTCTAAATCCGATTTAGAAAGACCAATCCACGGCTCTGTTTCCAGCAGGTTAGACTACTGCAATGACCTTCTCACCTGGCTCTCTACACCAGCTGTAAAGCAGCTGCAATACATCTAGAATTCTGCTGCTAGAGTCCTGACAAGAAACAGGAAATACAACCCTATTAGTCTGGTGATTGGGTCACTACATTAGCTTCCTGTTGTTCAGAAAATAGACTTTAAAATAGCTCTGCTTGTGTACAAGTCTTTTCATGGTATTTTGTCAAAGTACATCACTGACATGCTAGAACCATATTGGGCACTGAAAACCTCAGGTAGTGGTCTCCTGCTGGTGCCCAGAGTCAGGACTAAACATGGCCAGGCTGCATTTCAGTTTTAAGCTTGTAAAATCTGTAATAGTGGGGACGGCGTGGCGAAGTTGGTAGAGTGGCTGTGCCAGTAATCCGAGGGTTACTGGTTCAATCCCCACCTTCTACCATCCTAGTCACGTCCGTTGTGTCCTTGGGCAAGACACTTCAATCAATGTTTACTTATATAGCCCTAAATCACTAGTGTCTCAAAGGGCTGCACAAACCACTACGACATCCTCGGTAGGCCCACATAAGGGCAAGGAAAACTCACACCCAGTGGGACGTTGGTGACAATGATGACTATGAGAACCTTGGAGAGGAGGAAAGCAATGGATGCCGAGCGGGTCTAACATGATACTGTGAAAGTTCAATCCATAATGGATCCAACACAGTCGCGAGAGTCCAGTCCAAAGCGGATCCAACACAGCAGCGAGAGTCCCGTTCACAGCGGAGCCAGCAGGAAACCATCCCAAGCGGAGGCGGATCAGCAGCGCAGAGATGTCCCCAGCCGATACACAGGCAAGCAGTACATGGCCACCGGATCGGACCGGACCCCCTCCACAAGGGAGAGTGGGACATAGAAGAAAAAGAAAAGAAACGGCAGATCAACTGGTCTAAAAAGGGAGTCTATTTAAAGGCACTTCACCCTTGCTCCTGATGGGGCCTGGTGAGCGCCTTGCATGGCAGCTCCCGCCGTCAGTGTGTGAATGTGTGTGTGAATGGGCAAATGTGGAAATACTGTCAAAGCGCTTTGGGCTCCTTAAAAAGGGGTAAAAAAGAGCTATACAAGTACAACCCATTTACCATTTATTTTTTCCGCCTTGTAATTTTCTGTGTTGGCCCTGCAATGAGGTGGCGACTTGTCCAGGGGGTACCCCTCCTTCCGCCCGATTGTAGCTGAGATAGGCGCCAGCGCCCCCGCGACCCCAAAAGGGAATAAGCGGTAGAAAATGGATGGATGTAATTTTCTGTGAAGCACTTCAAGCCAAAAATTACTTGATTAAAGTACAGTGTTTGGTGCACTGATCTTACACACCAGTTTCTGATCTGGGATTCGTGTCCCAACCTGCTGCAGCCACTTTATATACCGGTGTCACCCTGCCGTAGGTTGCGGGTCCAATGTTTGCTCTACGAGTCAGTTTACGTTTGTTTGGGTATGCTAAGTAGTGTACATACGTTTTGTATTTTACCTACCATGAATTGATTAACGTGGACCCAGACTTAAACAAGTTGAAAAATTTATTCGGGTGTTACCATTTAGTGGTCAATTGTACGGAATATGTACTGGACAGCGCAATCTACTAATAAAAGTATCAATCAATCAATCAATCAAAAAACCTTGCTTTAAGGATTAAAAGACTCTTAGCTGCATGCCTGTCCTTCTGCATCCTGAGAACACAACCATAGCAGCAGACATGCGACCCGAATGTGACTATATACACACAACCAATGCATGTATGTACACCTATTACTTAGTCATGCTAAAATAATCAGCATTTTCAATCCTTTAAAGAGGAGAAAAATGCATTTATTGATTCATAACACGAAAATCAATAGAATGGGGGGATTGTGACCTATGTGGCCTTGTACGTAGAGCAATCCGGCGATATGGGGAAATAATTCACTTTAACAGGCATAAAGGAAGAGTTTTCAGCCATTCACCCAAACGGCCGCAATGTTTCACAGGTAAATGCTGTGTTTTAGGACCTGTTTCATCCAATAAGCAGTTACCTTTTAAATGGCACGCACAGAGCTTTAATGCCAGGTGCACTAACCCTCAAGGCATCAACACTATCCAGGCGGAGCAAAATCCAGCTCAAATAGTGTCTAATAAAGCATCTTATGTAACGTAACGTGTGGAGTTCCCCAGGGTTCGGTCCTTGGCCCTGCACTCTTCAGCATCTACATGCTGCCGCTAGGTGACATCATACGCAAATACGGTGTTAGCTTTCACTGTTATGCTGATGACACCCAACTCTACATGCCCCTAAAGCTGACCAACATGCCGGATTGTAGTCAGCTGGAGGCGTGTCTTAATGAAATTAAACAATGGATGTCCGCTAACTTTTTTGCAACTCAACGCCAAAAAAACGGAAATGCTGATTATCGGTCCTGCTAGACACCGAACTCTATTTAATAATACAACTCTAACATTTGACAACCAAACAATTAAACAAGGCGACACGGTAAAGAATCTGGGTATTATCTTCGACCCAACTCTCTCCTTTGAGGCACACATTAAAAGCGTTACTAAAACGGCCTTCTTTCATTTCCACAATATCGCTAAAATTCGCTCCATTCTGTCCACTAAAGACGCTGAGATCATTATCCATGCGTTTGTTACGTCTCGCCTCGACTACTGTAACGTATTATTTTCGGGTCTCCCCATGTCTAGCATTAAAAGATTACAGTTGGTACAAAATGCGGCTGCTAGACTTTTGACAAGAACAAGAAAGTTTGATCACATTACGCCTGTACTGGCTCACCTGCACTGGCTTCCTGTGCACTTAAGATGTGACTTTAAGGTTTTACTACTTACGTATAAAATACTACACGGTCTAGCTCCATCCTATCTTGCCGATTGTATTGTACCATATGTCCCGGCAAGAAATCTGCGTTCAAAGGACTCCGGCTTATTAGTGATCCCCAAAGCCCAAAAAAAGTCTGCGGGCTGTAGAGCTTTTTCATTTCGGGCTCCAGTACTCTGGAATGCCCTCCCGGCAACAGTTCGAGATGCTACCTCAGTAGAAGCATTTAAGTCTCACCTTAAAACTCATTTGTATACTCTAGCCTTTAAATAGACTCCCTTTTTAGACCAGTTGATCTGCCGTTTCTTTTCTTTTTCTTCTATGTCCCACTCTCCTTTGTGGAGGGAGTCCGGTCCGATCCGGTGGCCATGTACTGCTCGCCTGTGTATCGGCTGGGGACATCTCTGCGCTGCTGATCAGCCTCCACTTGGGATGGTTTCCTGCTGGCTCTGCTGTGAACGGGACTCTCGCTGCTGTGTTGGATCCGCTTTGGACTGGACTCTCGCGACTGTGTTGGATCCATTATGGATTGATCTTTCACAGTATCATGTTCTCATATGTTCTCATAGTCATCAGTATCATCAGTATCACAGTATCATATTCTCATAGTCATCATTGTCACCGATGTCCCACTGGGTGTGAGTTTTCCTTGCCCTTATGTGGGCCTACCGAGGATGTCGTAGTGGTTTGTGCAGCCCTTTGAGACACTAGTGATTTAGGGCTATATAAGTAAACATTGATTGATCTTTATTCCAACTTTAATTATGTAAATAAGTATGCACTCATTATTCTAACAAGTCAGTTTTACTGTATTTTGTCCACTTATTTTGCTCCATTTAACAATCTGTGCTATGCTTGGATATTCTGCATACTCCTGATTGTGTTTGTCTTATGAGACAAATGTTATTCCTCTCCGGAAACTAAAAAGAGGGACTATGTTTCCCATAGCAACCTCAACATGTGTGCAACCTGTGTATGATGTTTGTGTGCGTGTATTCCCAGGTGGAGAGGAATTAGCCGCTTTGCTGCACCGCACATACTATGCATAAGGCTAGCTCGCTCCTTGTCTGACTACTTTAAACAAAAGCTAATTCAATGAGGCAGGTGGATTTGCAAAGCCTTACATGGAGAATTGCAGGTCCATGCCACTGTAATCCAATTGCATCACTTTATGTAAGTGCACACACACACAGAGACATCAGCATACGCATACTCTTTTGTGCAAATGATAAAAGACTTTAGTGAAATCTCCTGGACCCAAAGGCCTGTTTTGCAGCCAAAACCTCCCTGAATTACCGCGAATCCTAAAGAAATTGGGGTGGAAGTCGGTGGCGTAAACAATGTTTTTTGTGAGTATAACACAGAAATACTCCAATAGTTGTGGGTTTCTTCTTTATTTCTTTTGTAGTTCTTGTCCATCTGTGCGCTGTACCTGAATTTTAGTGTGGATTTTGTCGGCTTTAGTCACCGTCCACTGAATGGCAAAAAGCCTTTCAAGGTTTTCTCCTTCTTATTGAGCTTTTATTATCTTCAATTTCCGCAGCCGGGGTTATTAATAACATTTTCAAGGTTTTTAAAAGCCTTTTTTCCCCACTCTCCTTGTATTTTGTGAAGCATTTGATCTCACTTTTTCCTCTCAATTCCAGTCATCACTACATCTGAAGGAGAATTTAAGGCTCACTATGGAATACCTTTTCCTTGATATTCAGATGTTTTTTTAAATTATATTTTGGGGATTCATATAAAAAAAATTAAGTGCCAAAAAAAGTCAGAACTTTGTAATGGCAAGGTCTTTACGATATACTTGAGTCATGTTTAGAGATATCCGACAATGGCTTTTTTGCCGATATCCGATATTTCGATATTGTCCAACTCTTAGTTACCGATTCCGATATCAATCGATATCGATGTATACAGTCGTGGAATTAACACATTTTTCTGCCTAATTTTGTTGTGATGCCCCGCTGGATACATTAAACAATATAACAAGGTTTTCCAAAATAAATCAGCTCAAGTTATGGAAAAAAATGCCAACGTGGCACTGCCATATTTATTATTCAAATCCCAGAATGCATTATATTTTTTTAAATGCCTCAAAACGGCAGCTTGGAATTTGGGACATGCTATCCCTGAGAGTGCATGAGGTGGTTAAGGTGGGCGAGGTCAGGGGGGACGGGTTTTGAGGTGGGGGGGAAGGTAGCGGTGGGTGTATATATGTACCGTCCCGGAAGAGTTAGTGCTGCAAGGTGTTCTGGGTATTTGTTCTGTGTTATGGTGCGGATGTTCTCCCGAAATGTGTTTGTAATTCTTGTTTGGTGTGGGTTCACAGTGTGGTGCATATTTGTAACAGTGTTAAAGTTGTTTATACAGCCACCCTCAGTGTGATCTGTATGGCTATTGACCAAGTATGCAGTGCATTCTTTTGATATTATGTGATTGGGCCGGCACGCAAAGACAGTGTCTTCAAGGTTTATTGGTGCTCTGTACTTCTCGCTACGTCTGTGTACCACTCCGTACAGCGGCATTTTGAAAAGTCATACATTTTACTTTTTGAAACCGATTCAAATTATTTCCAATGTTACATTTTAAAGCATTTTTCGGCAGATAGTATCGGCAGTCTGATATTATCGGACATCTCTAGTCATGATACAATATAGTGATGCGATGTGATATTGCAATATTCTGCATTTTCAGTAATCAATTTAACATGCAGCTTGAAATTCAAGTGTACACTAAATTACAGTAGTCAAAAAACAATATAATTCAAAATGATCTGTATATTGCAATTTTACAGCAGGTGGATTGAATTTTTTGCCACTTAAATGACAAGGAATGGCCTTCTACTTCTTAACCGTCCACTTTTTGTACCGCCTTGCTGAGGTAGCAGAACAGCAACACTTTGTGGAGCTGAGGTGCCGAAGTCGTCCTTGAATTAAAATTGGGCTACAACATGACTTTAAAAATGTAATTAAATAAAAAAACACTATGTTTTAGACTAAAGAAAATGAAAAATCTATTTTATATTGGTAGAAAAAGTATTACAAAATATTCCAATGTCAGTATCTGTTCCCACCCCTAAAAAAAGCCACCCGCACTTTAGAAAAATATATGACATCAATTATATGTGTGAATGCTGAAAAGTATTCGCACAATACAGATAAAGCCATTCGGCCTAGAGCAGGGGTCCTAAACTCAATTTTCCTGGGGTGCTGCTGGAGGTATAGTCAGGGTGAGGCTGGGCGGCACAAAGTATTTACTTCAGAATCATGTTTTGACAAACAGTTTTTGACTACTTCTACCCGCACCAATAGTCACCCTGAGCTATGGCATCCCTAAGGTCATTATAAATGTATAGTTAAATGTAAACATTTTATATTTTGACACTATTGAGTACCCAAGGTGATGGTGAGAGACACTTCCGCTTGCTTAGAGGAAGTTGATCTTTGTGTTGCCCTTATTTGTGTTTGCTGTGTTGGCATTTAGTGTTCTTTTCAGTGGGATTCTAGATTGACATAATACATTTGAATATTAGTCACCCAGTGTGCGCAGACCATAATTAGACTAGACTATGATGTTAAATATATATTTTAGTACAAAATATGAGACTTACTAGCCGCTTAGAGGCAATTGGTAAGAGATAATTATTACTATATTGTAGCAAGGGGAATATTGTGTATGGGTCTGAGCTTTGTTTCAGGGGCTGGGATATACAGAGAAGTAACGTTTACTTGGTAGTTTGTGACAGCCCGAGAGAAAATATAGATTGCGTAACAGCATTAACTCTACAGAACATGTGGAGTGTGTTTTGCTTCATGATTACTGCTCTGTTTTGCAGATGCCAATTAAAAAGATGATTTGCGCAAATGTATCCAGCCTCGTTATTCCGCCAGCATTACAATACTATAAAATGTTTTTTTTAATACCAAAAATAAGAATTACAATTTAGAAAATGGCTGAGCTACAAGACAAAGGTTGGTCATTTGAAAGGAATTAAAACTAATGCATTCTAATGTGTTATTTTGAAGTAAAAAAATCTGAAATGAAAATGAAATTATTAGTTTATCTATTTTTTTTTTACTATTTCATAATAAATATAATAACATAATTAACATTTTATGTATTTATGAATATTTGTTTTGACCTGTAAACTGCAATGTGGTGTCATTTTACTTGGAAAGAATAAAGAGAAAGAAATTATTTATAACATACGGTTTAAAAATGATTGGATATTAAAAATAATTGATATAGTATATATTCACAAAAAATCCTATTTATGTTTAATAGTTTTTGTCATGCCTTGATGATCATGTTTTGTTTTGGTCATGTTATGTTTTGTTTTTTGGACACTCAGTTCCTGTTTTGCACTTCCTGGTTTGTGTTGCTATCATGACAACTCATTAATTTTCACCTGGCCCTCATGTCACGCCTGTGTCCTCAGCCCTCACACCTGTTTGTTAATTTTCATAACCTATTATTTAAGCCACAGTTACCAGGTAGTCGGCCTGGCAACTTCCCACATATCCCTCAACTCCTTCATGCCATACCATGCTGTTCGTTTTGTCCACGCCACGTAAGTTTTGTTATTCATGCCACAGTGCAAGTGTTTTTGTTCAGGTTTATAGTTTGTAGCCTTTGCACTAGTCTTTTGTTGTTTCATTAGTCAAGTTTGTTCTCCGCCATTGTGCGCGCCCTTTTTTTGGCCTTTTTTTTAGTTTACTAGATTGTTAAATAAGAATGTACTCACATTCTCGTTTTGCTCGTGTAAATTTCCCTTTGCGTTGGAAAAACAAACTATCTCCAAGTCATACTCCAAGTCGTGACAGTTTTCCAGTCACAGAAAATACAGAAAACAATACCAATTATTTATTATATTTGAAAACTATGTCATATAATATTTTAAATAAAAAATAATAGCTATATTACATATAAATGCATATTCCACTCAATTTATTTTGTTTTGTCAGTGAAAAACTAAACGGTAGTGTAATTTTTTTCTGAAGTAATTAATTTTGTGCAAAATCCAACAAAATATTTGCGAAAATAGATGCTCAGAAATGCTCATCTGTGCTGTGGCAAATACAGTTGGAATGCTCGAAAGCTGGTGGAGAGCAACGATGAGGTTGTAATAACACTACTGACTTGTGTGCGTGGGTGTAGGCTGGAGATAAACCAAACTGACATGTGTGCAGTGGCACTGAAGGATAGACTGTCCATTTACAAAACGAATTGCACAAGTCATTTTAGTATTCCCGGCTCGTGGGCCTGACACAATGTCTCACATTTGTGCAAACAGATCTTATTTCGCAGTCTGAGTTGTTTGCCAGAACCAAATCCAGCTTAGAGGCACCCCCTTTGGTTGCCTCGTGTAAATAGACTGGGCGAACCGGCTGTTATGAACGCTCTGTCAGTGAAATGAGGTCGATCAGGTGTAGTTGACTGTCGTGGGTTCTCCATCCGAATCACTGCTGTTAGTCGTCCACGGGAAATAAAAAATTGAATATAGCAAAGTGAATCATGTGCATGTCCTTAGTAATGAGTAAAACTGTATGCACCTCTGTCTAAATAAATGTTTGCCTTGAAAAAGAGCAGATATCTGATGATACAGTATGTACTTCCATGTAAAATGTCTTATATGAGCATACAAGCAGTCCTGCAGTGTTTACTCGTGCAAAGCCTGACAGCCAGTTAACATCCAAATTTCCTCCAATAAGCACACAAGATTGCTCTTTTCTTCTAAATTACCACTCCACTTCAACTAAAAGACGGTATAAGTCCATTTCGGACATTTAATAAGAAATTAATGGTGTTTTTTTTTTTTTATACCTACCATTGTTCTTTGTTAGGGTAGTTTCACTTGCTCAAAACCTTTCTAACATTTCACACTACAAAATAATCAAATGTACTATAATTCCTGCTGATATTGTAATATTTAATATTTAAGGCTCCATTATCTGTGTTGTATCGGAAGTGGAAAAGTTGTATTGGGACACATCAAGCTGCAATATAAGTTTTAGTGACGGCGAACCGACACATATTTCTAGCTGTAGTTATTCTGAACCCTTCCTCCCTTGAAACAAACTAATGCAGTTGTGATTCGTCTAACGTGTGACATTTGTGTTTGTTTCTTTTATTGATTCACTGCAGGCTTCTCATCCGTCTGCTGGTGACTGATGCTTTCGTATATGCGGCCATATTGCATTTATGACATTTACGGCAGACATCAATTATTCACTGTGACCTGTGTCCATTGCATTTATTGATACACCACATTTCTTTTTGCTTCCTTTAAAGGGGAACTGCACTTTTTGGGGAATTTTGCCTATCATTCAAAATCCTTTTGAAAGACAAGAACACAAATATTTTTTACTTTTTTCTATGCACTAGTAACTAGTAAATAACTTTGAGCAAATGTCTGCTTACTATGGAGCCTGTTGTAGTCGGTCTATTCTGCCTATTAAGCCCTTTAAAAACCATCCAAACACGTCCGTCATGGTTTTCTATACATGCTCTAAGTGTATATGTTATGTAGAAACGGGAATATTTTTAATAAGTAATATTGACGTATTCCGCTTGTTTTAAGAATACGGCACAATCATTTTAAAAACGGTTGCTTTTTTTTCAACAAAACTGATTACTGCTTACTACAGACTTCATGAGAGCAAACAAACAATTAAACATCACTTAATGTATAATGTTTGCAGTCACTGGGATGCCAACTGATGGGATGTTATTTATTCCCGTTCAAATAAAGAATAAATCATAATTGTGGCTACGATAAAAAAGGGAGTGGTACCAAACGTCTTTTCAGGTCCTTCTTACCTCTTCCGGGTCGAAATTGGACGCCAAAGTGTACCATCTCCCTGGATTACGTCGTCATCCTTCTACTATCCAGGAAAGAGGCATTATTTATGATCTCAAATAAACTTTCACAAGCACCGAGGCGAGGAAGCTGCTCACCAGCCGATAATGTCAATATAGCCACACAAGCTAGTAAGCTTTCTGTGATCATGGCACCTATCCCAGCTGCACCCGGGCCGAAAGCCAGGTACACCCAGGACAAGTCGCCACCACATCGCAGGATAAACACAGATAGACAAACAACCACTCACATTAATATACACACCAGGGCCAATTTAGGATCCATTAAAAAAAACATGTCTTTTTGTCCTACATACGGATTGTGAATGATTGGCAAAATTCCCCCCAAAATGCAGTTACCCTTTAAAGTACTATATAGGTCAGTTTTAAGTCTGCAAATGTGTGAAGACTGTCCCAGTTTAAAATACTGTATTTTTTTTAGAATGGCACAGTGATGATAGTGCCTAGCTTTTTTATCCATAACCTTAATTGTTTTGTTTGTACAAGATTTCCAATGTTGTTGTTTTTTTTAACTCTGACCAGCCTGAGACCAGCTGAGAAGGCAATAGTTAAAGTGTCTGAAAATCATTGAATGCAAATACAATTTTGCAGCTCCAGTTGATGTTTGATTTCGAATTGCACGAAAATTTGTGAGATTAAACTTGATTATTTTACACAATTTGCCAATATGGGCTTTACAGGAAAGCTCTGATAAATGATCAATGAGTCCATACAGAGCTAAGAGGTGGAGAATAAAGAAATAGCTGGCGCACATGTAAAAACAATTTGAAGGAGGGGAAACTTAATTGATGGGTTAGTGTGGCTGACACAGGTTTCGGCTAAGTAGTTATTCGTTTAAAGGGGAACATTATCACAATTTATGAAAGGGTTAAAACCAATAAAAATCAGTTCCAAGTGACATATTTTATTTTTCAAAGTTTTTCTCAAAAACGGCTTCAAAGTGCCTGATTTTCACCTTTTGGTATATCCACCCGTCCATTGTCCTGTGACGTCACAGTGTGAAACCACCAGAAACAAACATGGCGGATAGCACAGAAAGGTGTAGCGATAGTAGCTCGGATTCAGACTCGGATTTCAGCAGCGTAAGCGATTCAACAGATTACGCATGTATTGAAACGGATGGTTGGAGTGTGGCGGCAGGTAGCGAAAACGAAACTGAAGAAGAAACTGAAGCTATTGAGCCATATCACGACAGACAGCGGCACGGGACGAAGCAAAGACGAATTCAGCGATCGCCTTCTAACCGATTGGTATGTGTTTGTTTGGCATTAAATGTGGGTGGAGGGAAAGGCTGGATGCAAATATAGCTACAAATGAGGCATAATGATGCAATATGTACATACAGATAGCCTAAATAGCATGTTAGCATCGATTAGCTTGCAGTCATGCCGTGACCAAATATGTCTGATTAGCCCACTCCACATAAGTCAATAACATCAACAAAACTCACCTTTGTGCATTCATGCACAACGTTATAAGTTTGGTGGACAAAATGAGACAGAAAAAGAAGTGGCATAAATCACGTCTTAGCCAAGACATCCAGGGGGTTTACCTCGCTCGTCTGCGGGAACAGACCGCCGTCGTCCCTGATTAGCTCACGCACTCTGGCAGATTCAGTGGTCTATTTTCCAATATTGCAAATTTCTTTGACTTTATCGTTGGAAATGCATCTGCTTTGAGTGTCGCAGGATATCCACACATTCTTGCCATCTCTGTCGTAGCATAGCTGTCGTCTGTAAAGTGTGCGGAACAAACGAGGGACTTTTGCACCTTTTGGCCACTGGTGCAACTTGAATCCGTCTCTGTTCGTGTTGCTACACCCTCCGACAACACACCGACGAGGCATGATGTCTCCAAGTTACGGGAAAACAGTCGAAAAAATGGAAAATAACAGAGCTGATTTGACTTGGTGCGTGTAATAAGATTGAGAAAATGGCGGATCGCTTCATGTTGTGACGTCACGGGTGAAAGGTCATCGCTCCGACAGGCTATCAATTGAAAGGCGTTTAAATCGCCAAATTCACCCTTTTAGGGTTCGGAAACCGGTTAAAAAAACATGTGGTCTTTTTTCTGCAACATCAAGGTATATGTTGACGCTTACATAGGTCTGGTGATAATATTCCTCTTTAAGGAGTTATCCGGCTTAATGTAGACAGGGCCTAAGTCTCCAAATATTCAGTAATGTTTTCGGGGAAAAAATGGCTGCGGGATGAATACAGTAAATAAATACAATCCTAAATACATTAAATGGTCCCACTTTTGTATCACACATTTAGCTGGTTTACAAGCATTTGTAGCCTAATGGAGAGTCGTCCGTGCTACCTCAAAATAACCCTCAAACTACACCAAAACCGAACGAAATCTGGATTTCTGTCGCACTTGCTATGCTATTCAAGTGCGCTTAACCATGCCGCTTTGGAGACGTCGCATCGATTTTCCGCCACGGCTTTCGCCTGCAGGAGGGCAAGGAACCAGTTCAATTAGTGGCTGATGTTCAAACCGAGGTTTAATACGTAAACGACGCTGCATGCGTATGAAACTGCCTCTGGCTACTTCCTGCAAAGTGTTGCCTTTATGAGGCTGGTGTTTGAATGTCACATGTCTTCATGTGACATTGGTGGACGTTTATTGCTTTGCTGGCGTCTGTCATTTAACACGGCTGCGGACTTTCATTTTCCGGAAGGATGGTGATGCAGATTGTTTACACACACCTCTATTTACACTTATTATGTCCGATGATGTGCTGCGGTGGCTGTCAGTTAATAACAACAAAGCCTTGGTGGCAAACCGAGCATGAAGGGTTTGAGAGACACGGGCGCTCGCCAAAAGCATGTGTAAACATGATTAATTACCTGATGGGGAATGTAGGCCAAAGCAATTGGTCGCGGTTTAAAGTTGGGGTGTTTGGCTACTGCTGTAGGACTTTTGAGAGGAAGATGAATTGGCAGGAAGATTGTTATGTAATCTCCTCTATGCCCGCGCAGCACTAAAAACTGTGAGGGAAAGACACGTTTGTTGGATGGGTTCGGCACACTGAAATGGGGCTTAGACTTTTCGGGGCGATTTTATTTATTTATTTATTTATTTTTTTAATACCAGAAGTGTCTCCAAAGAGATTGGGCCCATATTTTTTTACTGTAAAGTCTTTTGATTTATGAAAGGAGTAACTTTTCCTGCAAAAAGTCTCAAAGTACCCTAGTTCCAAAGGACCACAAAATGCAATAATTCCTACTGTAAAAGTCCCGGCGCTCCAAAAGGTCCGAAATTTACCAAAAGTGTCCAGGGGTGGGGTCAGAGTCAGGGCCCTTTGTAGTGCATTTTCTTTTCTGGAAACCCCATTTATAATTGGGATCACTTGGGACCTTCCGGGACACCTCCCAGGCCTAAATGCGTTATAACTGGACCTTGTAGATCAGGGGTGCCCATTACGTCGATCGCGAGCTACCAGTCGACCGCGGGGGGTGTGTCAGTCGATCTCGAGCCAGGCTTTTAAAAAAAATAGACCTAAAAATTAGTGATCATCAATCTTCAGCAAGACGTCACTTAAATGACATTCACGGTACCGGAGGGTCTTGTGAGATGACGCTGGCTGCTGCAAGATCATTATTATTAAAATATGACCGAGAGGAAGGCGAGGAACACTTTTTATTTCAACAGACTCTCGCGCCGTACCTTCCGTCAAAACTCTAAAGGCCGACTGCACATTTCCTATCTTCACAATAAAAGCCCTGCTTCATGCTGCCTGCGCTAACTAAATACAGAGTCTCGGAAAACTGGCGTGCACAAGCGATCCCTCAGAAAGCTGGCGTGCACATCACTTGTGCACGCCAGCTTTCTGAGACTCTTATTTTGTTAGCGCAGGCAGCATGAAGCAGGGCTTTTATTGTGAAGATAGGAAATTTGCAGTCGGCCTTTAGAGTTTTGACGGAAGGGACGGCGCGAAAGTCTGTTGAAATAAAAAGTGTTTCTCGCCTTCCTCTCTGTCATTTTTTCATAATAATGAACTGGCAGCAGCCAGCGTCATCTCACAAGACCCTCCGGTGGCGTGAATGTCAATCAAGCAAGCTACGGAATTTGCCGCCAAGGTTTTTCTTGTAAAGTGTATGGAAGCTGGATGAATTAGATGCCAAAAACCAACCACTTTCATGTGGTATTGTACAGAAAGGACAACTTTTTTTCTCCTCCATTTGAAAATGTGGGCGTTATCATCATTACTGTCTGATTCCAATCAATGCAAGTCATCAAAATCAGGTAATACACCAACTTATATTCTTGTCTTCGTGAAAGAAAGACATCTATATGTGTTACACATGCTTGTATTATCATTAAACACATTTAACTTGTTTACAAAAATGTCTCTTTCATAAATAAATAAATATAAATGATATATATAAATGAGGTAGATCCCCTCGAGTTGGTCAATTGAAAAGTAGCTCGCCTGCAGAAAAAGTGTGAGCACCCCTGATCTAGATACTTAAAAAACCTTCCTAGGGTTAATTAAGGTTGGGGGATACTTAATTTTCACCATATTGGGCGCTAGTTTAGGAAACGGTATTAACAAGTTTGTCATGATCCGCCTCCCGGTTCATACATAGTTTTTGTTCTTGAGTCCTTTTTGTGTGTTTTCTGATTATTTTTGGACTCTTCCGATCCCTAGTTTGTGCACTTCCTTGTTTGTTTGGTTACCATGGTTTCCTATTTGTTCCACCTGCTCTGCTTTTGTCATGCACCTGTGTTTTTTCTATTGTTACTTTAGTATTCAAGCCTGCCTTCGACCTCGGTTCATTCTGGATCCTTTGTTTGCTTCATGCAACTCTCACCATGGGTTCTCTACTTTATATACACTTGTGCTAAGTTACGTCTTAGCTTCTCGTGCGCTCGGCACGTTACTTTGGACTTTCGGACTCCATTGCTAAGTTTTAGCTTAGCTCACCGTGTGTAGGCACGCACTTTCTTTTGCTTTTGTACCAGTGTTCTTTTACTTTTTTGTATTAAATTAAGTCTTAACTGCAATTCCTGCCTGTCTTGGTCCTCGTGCATCTGGGGGTGACACTACGTGCATACAAAATGCGTTCCCAACGCGACAAAGTTGTTTACAAGATTGATGGAGAAAGTGGAATGTTGAAGAACCTTAATCTGTCATTGATCCTAAATGTATTCATTTAATAGTGAATTTAATTGTAACGCCACTTCTTAACACAGCCTATACACACTTAGTTTGCCAGAGTATAGGAAGCGGTATTGCTAATTACGCAACTTTAACACTGTATTTAGCGCGTATTCAGACCCCTCTTGATATAAGGAGCTAACAGTATATTTTCGTATTCAGAATTTTTGCTATGGAGCCATACTTGCCAACCCTCCCGGATTTTCCGGGACACTCCCGAAATTCAGCGCCTCTCCCGAAAACCTCTCGGAAGGAATTTTCTCCTAAAAATCTCCCGAAATTCAGCCGAAGCTGGAGGGGGCGTGGCCTCCAGCTCCATGCGGACCTGAATGGGGACAGCCTGTTTTCACGTCCGCTTTCCCACTATATAAACAGCTTGCCTGCCCAATAGTGTTACAACATCTACAGATTTTAATAAAAAACTGCACACACAAGGAGACGAAGCATTAGAACGAGGAAGTTACAGCCATGGCGACACCGTCTGTAATTGAGTGATCTATGTTGTCTGTTGCTATCTCCTGGTGAATGTTGGCTATAGCGTTATGGGGTTGCTTTTTGATTGGCCAACGATTTACGTGGTTGTAACATCGGTATTTCCTTCAAGCTGCTTTGCAATCAAACACATTAGCAGCTTTGTCATATTTTCATGGATACATGTATGGCATTAAGATATTTTTCAAATGTCCTTGGCTGGCACTATGCACTCATTCTGCTTCAGTAGGCTGCAGACTGGCAGTGCTATTTGCCAACTTGGTTACACGGTCAGTCACGTTTTTGATGTTTTATTTCTCTATCCAATGGATATCATTCACTTCTTCTCAACAATGTCCTTCACACTAACTTTTTAAATCCTTTCCATCGTTGGAAAACAACATTTTGATGATAATATCTAGCTATGAGCTAATACAACAGAGTGTGATGGGATGTTTTGGTCGGATCTTATGGGGTTTATTTTGTCAATCCCTTTTGCCAACTAGCAGAGGGGAGGCTCGTAACTCAAATTTTGCTCGCATAATAGTTAGAGGAGGGACAGCTGGTATCTCAAAATAACGTAAATTGGGGCTCTCGTAAGTCGAATTGCCACTGTAGTCAGTAATGTATACTTTTTCCAACGAATAGCTACGCTGATGAGAATATGAAATGAGCCATAGAGTAGACAGGAAAACAGTATTTACCTCATTTGGTTCTGCAATATCAGAATTATCCCACACTTCAGAATGTTCCCTTTCCTTAGTTCCATTTCGATCAATGACTGCAATGAATATCGATGTCAAATGCGGCACGCCACTCCTCCGACTTCTTTTAGTACGAGCTGTCACTTGTAAACGAACAAAGCTGGTGTATACCAAACCGACAGTAAATACATTTATATTAAAACACAATATTTTGTCCAACCCACTGATGGATTTGATGCAACATTGGGGGACACCACTAGGTCCTGATGTTACAACCTCTGACTGATTCATCACATCAACACCATTTTTGTCTCATCATCATCGCTGAGAAAGGATTAACTGCAGAGACCATTTATAGCGGTGTCCGGTAGTTTAGCACGTTTAATTGCTCAAAAAATGGCAGCCGATTAAAGTAAAAGCTGACAAGAATATTAACGAACTGGCCCTGTTCAGCGTGGGGCTTTTCAGGGACGCTTTAGTCAAAATGCCTTAATAGACCACCACATCTTGAAATTATGCATCTGGCATAAAAATACATGTCATATCGCAGCAGCAAGTGACTCAACGTTCTTCGTGTATATTTATGACTTCATCCTTAATTCAAACGTCCAGATTTTTCTGTGTTGTGCACCTGACGGCAAGTGAGGGAGTCTGTTCTGATTCCTGAAGCCCACAGTAAAGAGACGTAACTTCACCATATATAGCTAGAATTCACTGAAAGTCAAGTATTTCATACATATATATGTATATTTATATATACAGTATATATGAAATATATATGAAATACTCGAGTTGGTGAATTATAGATGTAAATATACTCCTCCCCTCTTAACCACGCCCCCCCCACCTCCTGAAATCGGAGGTCTCAAGGTTGGCAAGTATGAATGGAGCCTTTTATTTAATACCTGCGTACCGAAGTCGTACCAAGGTCTTACGCAGTGGGGCGGTATAGCTCGGTTGGTAGAGCGGCCGTCTCAGCAACTTGAGGGTTGCAGGTTCGATTCCCGCTTCCGCCATCCTAGTCACTGCCGTTGTGTCCTTGGGCAAGACACTTTACCCACCTGCTCCCAGTGCCACCCACACTGGTTTAAAAATGTAACTTAGATATTGGGTTTCACTATGTAAAGCGCTTTGAGTCGCTAGAGAAAAGCGCTATATAAATATAATTCACTTCACTTCACTACCCATTACGAGGGAAAGACAGGAAGTGTTTCTTGGGGGCCATTTGTGGATGTTTTTTTTTTTTTTTTTTTTTTTTAATAAAAAAAAAAGCTGAAGTGTTGACACTGATAACTAACTAAAATACAAATTTTTGTTATAAAAAATAAACATATATAAATATGTATGTGTAGGTGTTAAGTATTGTGAAGATGCCTGCAGATATCAGCGTGATGATGTCGTAAGACCTGAAAGTTCACTCTGGTGACAAGCGGGACTCTAAATGTCTTTACGAAGAAATGAAGAACAAAGCTCTCATATATCTGGAGGAGGGCCAGCCCCTTGGCTAGATAATCTTCAAGATGCTGACAATAAATCACCTGGCGCCGCGACACACAGTAGCCCTCCAGTTCAAATGATTGAGGTTTCACTCGGCGACTGTAGCACTCGAAGCGCTTGTGCTGTGCAATACGGCGCTGAGGTTTAATGGAATGAAGGACGGGCTGTGCAGCAATCCCAATCATATGCTTACTATAAATAATACACCCCCCCCGCCCTTAGGTGTATGGAACATATTCACCCTGATGGAAGCGTTTGCTCACGCTGTCTCAGGTCATTGTCATAAACACTTCCTCCTTTTTGTCTTTTTTTTTATGACCTTTATTGCCTTTGGAGAGATAGATAACTTTCACCTGGGCAATGACCATGTATGGAGGACCTGGTAATAGTCACATCATTCTGTTCCCATCATCAAATGCAACAAAATAAACCCAGAGGATAGAAAAAAATCGGGATATATGAAAAAAGGCAGATAGGGAAATGAAATAACATTTCCATCAGGGGGTCTTCTCATAAATATTGTAATTGTGTGTTTATAGAATATGGGCGTCGGTGGTACAGGTGAGGTGATTGACTTTGAGGGAAAGTTGTCTCATCCTTTTCAATGAACTGAACAATGCTGACAAAAAGTAATCACACCAATTTTTACATCAACATGAAAATTCATCTGATTACTCCCAAGCTCCACAAGGAGACTAACATATTCCCCTTAAAAGTTGTTGCAATGCAGCCGAGCAAAGCTGGAAAGTCCAGTCGCTATTTCTTCCACTCCCCTAATGTGGCTTTAATTTGCACCGAGAGCCCCTTCAGTGTCAGGGAGCCTCAGGCATAAGTGATTCCTTAAATAGAGCACCGATCACCTAATAGCCTCTTCTTGGGGCTCCTACCGCTTCGCATGTTATTGGCCCAATCAGGACCCTGCTGAGATGTAGACACTTGACTGTGCAGGACACAGCATAGAGGTTCACAAGTCTAACAGAATAAGAATTGAAAAGTCAATTTGTCTGTGCATTGAACATAACCTGTGGAGCAGAGGGAAGCCACCGTGTGGCGCCTGTGGATCAGATACGGGTCATAGGTCAGCATCTTGGTCGTTCATGTCTAGGCGATCCTGGGGACAACTGGGGACAACTGGGGACAACTGTCTTTTCCAAGGACACAACAGCAGAGACTGGGTTGGAGGAATCAAGATTACAACCAGGAACCCACCAGTTACTGGATGACATGCGCTACTGGGAATGAGACGGACTATGAAAACTATCTGAACTGTTCGGTTGACCTGACATGGTTTGGAGTGTGTGTGTTGTTCAAGTCATGGTTGCACATTGCACTGAGGACCGGGGAAACATGTCCCCTGTTAAAATCATAATGATACCGATCCGTCTATACCTAGTGGTTAGAGTGTCCGCCGTGCTATCGGAGGTTGTTAGTTCAAACACCGGGCGAGTCATACCAAAGACTATACAAATGGGACCCATTACCTCCCTGCTTGGCACTCAGCATCAAGGGTTGGAATTGGGGGTTAAATCACCATAAATGATTCTCGGGCGCGGCCCCGCTGCTGCCCACTGCTCCCCTCACTTCCCAGGGGGTGATCAAGGGGATGTGTCAAATGCGATCCTGGGGACAACTGGGGACAACTGGGGACAACTGTCTTTTCCAAGGACACAACAGCAGAGACTGGGTTGGAGGAATCAAGATTACAACCAGGAACTCACCAGTTACTGGATGACATGCGCTACTGGGAATGAGACGGACTATGAAAACTATCTGAACTGTTCGGTTGACCTGACATGGTTTGGAGTATGTGTGTTGTTCAAGTCATGGTTGCACATTGCACTGAGGACCGGGGAAACATGTCCCCTGTTAAAATCATAATGATACCGATCCGTCAAAGACTATAAAAATGGGACCCTTTACCTCCCTGCTTGGCACTCAGCATCAAGGGTTGGAATTGGGGGTTAAATCACCATAAAAGATTCTCGGGCGCGGCACCGCTGCTGCTCACTGCTCCCCTCACTTCCCAGGGGGTGATCAAGGGAATGTGTCAAATGTAAAGGACAAATACCACCACACCTAGTGTGTGTGTGACAATCCTTGGTACTTTAACTTAACTCTCTCCCTTTTCCTACATCAGATGACAAATTTCGCCGGTAAAATAAATGATAAGGGTTCCATTATCGAGATAAATCTACATTACAGCACATGTAAAATCCGCCGTTATATCGTATATCGATGGTGGGTTCAAGGTGTACACGCATGTCAAAATTTGATTTGGGGCACCAAAGAGGTGCCTTAGAGGTCTACCATGACAGTCACGCAACAACTAATACTACCAATTGAACAACACTTCAATAAAATGATAATCATGTCATCCTACAACATCCCACTTGTGGACAAGGAGATATACAGCCACCAAAGTATATTCAGTTGCTTTATTACCGAGCGATAACAATATGCGTTTAACATGAACTGCTTTTGGCAACATTTTGTAGTTCCAGTTAGTACGCAGACTGCAGCTAATGCTTTTGTCCCTCGCTGACGTCACACGTCACTTGGCAACAGGCGCAGCCTTTTGAAGGCACACGCTCTGATCTCATGAAACATCTCTCTAAGATTTACACTGCTACAACTTGTCACTTCTGCTACAAACCCCGTTTCCAAAAGAGTTGGGAAATTGTGTTAGATGTAAATATAAACGGAATACAATGATTTGCAAATCCTTTTCAACCCATATTCAGTTGAATATGCTACAAAGACAACATATTTGATGTTCAAACTCTGAAACTTTATTTTTTATTTTGCAAATATTAATTAACTTAGAATTTCATGGCTGCAACACGTGCCAAAGTAGTTGGGAAAAGGCATGTTCACCACTGTGTTACATCACTTTTTCTTTTAACAACACTCAATAAACGTTTGGGAACTGAGGAAACTGATTGTTGAAGCTTTGAAAGTGGAACTCTTTCCCATTCTTGTTTTATGTAGAGCTTTAGTCGTTCAACAGTCCGGGGTCTCCGCTGTCGTATTTTAAGCTTCATAATGAGCCACACATTTTCCATGGCAGACAGGTCTGTACTGCAGGCGGGCCAGGAAAGTACCCGCACTCTTTTACTATGAAACCACGCTGTTGTAACACGTGGCTTGGCATTGTCTTGCTGAAATAAGCAGGGGCGTTCATGATAACGTTGCTTGGATGACAACATATGTTGTTCAAAAACCTGTATGTACCTTTCAGCATTAATGGTGCCTTCACAGATGTGTAAGTTACCCATGCCTTGGCCACTAATACACCCCCAAACCATCACAGAGGCTGGCTTTTGAACTTCCCGCCTATAACAATCCGGGTGGTTATTTTCCTCTTTGTTCCGGAGGACACCACGTCAACAGTTTCCAAAAATAATTTGATATGTAGACTTGTCAGACCACAGAACACCTTTCCACTTTGCATCAGTCCATCTTAGATGATTTCGGGCCCAGCGAAGCCAGCAGCGTTCATTGGTCTTGACAAATGTGTTTTGCTTTGCATAGCAGAGTTTTAACTTGCACTTACAGATGTAGCGACCAACTGTAGTTACTGACAGTGGTTTTATGAAGTGTTCTTGCGCCCATGTGGTGATATCCTTTGCACACTGATGTTTGTTTTTGATGCAGTATCGCCTGAGGGATCAACGGTCTGTAATATCATCGCTTACGTGCAGTAATTTCTCCAGAATCTCTGAACCTTTTGATGAATTTATGGACCGTAGATGTTAAAATTCCTAAATTCCTTGCAATAGCTCGTTGAGAAATGTTGTTCTAAAACTGTTCAACAATTTCCTTACAAATTGGTGACCCTCGCCCCATCCTTGTTTGTGAACTACTTCATGGAAGCTGCTTTTATCAATCAATCAATCAATCAATCAATCAATCAATCAATCAATGTTTACTTATATAGCCCTAAATCACTAGTGTCTCAAAGGGCTGCACAAACCACTACGACATAAGGGCAAGGAAAACTCACACCCAGTGGGACGTCGGTGACAATGATGACTATGAGAACCTTGGAGAGGACCACATATTTGGCCACCCCCCACCCCCGGGGACCAAAAGCAATGGATGTCGAGCGGGTCTAACATGATACTGTTAGTTCAATCCATAATGGATCCAACACAGCCGCGAGAGTCCAGTCCAAAGCGGATCCAACACAGCAGAGAGAATCCCGTCCAATCATGGCACCCACCTGTTCCCAATTAGCCTGCACAACTGTGGGATGTTCCAAATAAGTGTTTGATGAGAATTTCTCAACTTTATTAGTATTTATTGCCACCTTTCCCAACTTCTTTGTCACGTGTTGCTGGCATCAAATTCTAAAGTTAATGATTATTTGCACAAAAAAAAAATGTTTATCAGTTTGAACATCAAATATGTTGTCTTTGTAGTATATTCAACTGAAAATGGGTTGAAAATGTTTTGCAAAACATTTTATTCAGTTTATATTTACATCTAACACAATTTCCCAACTCATATGGAAACGGGGTCCGTACTTTTGTCATTTGAAAATTTAGAAAAAATATTTTTTTACATTGTTTTTGTTTTGATTTAAATAAAGAAAAATAGTGTTGATAAAGCTTGTGTTTCATTTTCTAATGTGGTACAGTTACACTTTTTGTTTACTCTAAATTAATGGCAAAAGCTTTGGTAGCCATGTTTAAGTTGTAGTTGAAAATAATATAGGAAGAACCACAACTGATAAATGGTAATGGTGGATTATTAGGATAAATTGTATGCTGTGATGTTAAAAATAACGATGTACACCAATCAAAGAAAAAACTGTGTCATAAAACTGTGATAAGATCCGAATTAGGGATTTTAAGAATTGTTCCCCCCTATGTGCTTTTTCCTGAGCCTGGCCCTCGGAGGCGTTCTAACAGTGCGGCACAGTGAGTCCTCCACTCAGAACAGAACAGATTTTCTGCAGCATATTTTGTGTAGTTTTCTGCACACCCCAGACTAGGATGACTTTCTCATTGTAGGAACTAAGAATGTAACTAAAATAAGCTTAGCAGGTTTGAAAAAAGATGTTTTCATTATTTTTCTCAAGCCGCTGTGCCTCCCCTGAAGTAATTAAAACCGCCTGATTTAACGCGTTCTATAAAGGGGTCAAGACATTGGCGGCGGTCGGGAGTCGGCAGCTTTTCCGCCTTGCTGAGCGCGTCGACACATTGAAACTGAAAGTCTAAATTTAATTAGATAAGCACCAGGCAGGTAGAAGGTAAACAGATTTCAAGATTTAAAAAAAATGTTCCGCATTAAAAGTAGTTTTTGAAGACCGTGCGAGCTGAATAATTATTTGAAGGAAAAAAAAGGCAAACGTTTCTTTCTAAATGCTCGATGTCATTCTTTATGCGCTTTCATATTTGCCATACATATTTAAATATGCCCAATGTAAGGGTTCATAATCAGATTTTTGGTGATTTCTCATTGAATAAAATCACATTTTATGTCTGCCTCAGAAAGGCAAGAAACTGACACATTTAGCATCACAAATAATGAGATTTTGTGTCTATAAAAAACATATTTAGCAATCTCTTCAGGGCCCTCCTTCACATTTTACCTATTTGGGTGCATGGCGATAGAAATCTTTAACATTGGCAGCAGTTTGATGCTTATACTAGTGATGGGTAAATTAAGTCTCAGTGAGTGTGCGGCACACACACTGGCTGTATTGACACTGCACTGACACTGTGTTGCGGTTTCATAAATGTGTTTGATTCAGACAGTCATATCACCTGTAAATAAAATGTTTGCAGCTTATCTGGTTCTATGACAGACCTCGTAACTCAAAATACTTGTTCTGAAAACATTGTCCATTGAAATGAATTCAAATCAATTTGCCTTTCCTCAAAACCGCAAAGTTTTAACATGTACTTTAACTTCCTTATAAAAAGAAAAATGAACTTTTGGATAAGAAATATTGCATGAAAAACAAAATAAATAGAATGTACTCCAAAAAGCTCTCAATTTACCGGTCGATCTACGTTCCCATCCTCACCTATGGTCATGAGCTTTGGGTCATGACCGAAAGGATAAGATCACGGGTACAAGCGGCCGAAATGAGTTTCCTCCGCCGTGTGGCGGGGCTCTCCCTTAGAGATAGGGTGAGAAGCTCTGCCATCCGGGAGGAACTCAAAGTAAAGCCGCTGCTCCTTCACATCGAGAGGAGCCAGATGAGGTGGTTCGGGCATCTGGTCAGGATGCCACCCGAACGCCTCCCTAGGGAGGTGTTTAGGGCACGTCCAACCGGTAGGAGGCCACGGGGAAGACCCAGGACACGTTGGGAAGACTATGTCTCCCGGCTGGCCTGGGAACGCCTCGGGATCCCCCGGGAAGAGCTAGACGAAGTGGCTGGGGAGAGGGAAGTCTGGGTTTCCCTGCTTAGGCTGTTGCCCCCGCGACCCGACCTCGGATAAGCGGAAGATGATGGATGGATGGATGGATACTCCAAAAACGACGGTATTTATCTCCGACGGCGGACTTCTACGGTATTTCCTTCCAGCTGCTTTGCTATCAAACACATTAGCAGCTTTGTCATATTTTCATGGATACATGTATGGCATTAAGATATTTTTCAAATGTCCTTGGCTGGCACTATGCACTCATTCTGCTTCAGTAGGCTGCAGACTGGCAGTGCTATTTGCCAAGTCGGTTACACGGTCAGTCATGTTTTTGATGTTTTGTTTCTCTATCCAATGGATATCATTCACTTCTTCTCAGCAATGTCCTTCACGCTAACTTTTTAAATCCTTCCCATCATTGGAAAACTAAATTTTGATAATATCTAGCTATGAGCTAATACAACCGAGTGTGATGGGATGTTTTGGTTGGATCTTACGGGGTTTATTTTGTCAATCCCTTTTGCCAACTAGCAGAGGGGAGGCTCGTAACTCAAATTTTGCTCGCATAATAGTTAGCGGAAAGACAGCTGGTATCTCAAAACACGTAAATTGGGGCTCTCGTAAGTCGAATTGCCACTCTAGTCAGTAATGTATATTTTTTCAACAAATAGCTACGCAGATAAGAGTATGAAATGAGCCAAAGAGTAGACAGAATAACAGTATTTACCTTATTTGGTTCTGCAATATCAGAATTATCCCACACTTCAGAATTGTTCCCTTTCCTTAGTTTCATTTCGATCAATGACTGCAATGAATATCGATGTCAAATGCGACACGCCACTCCTCCGACTTCTTTTAGTATGAGCTGTCACTTGTAAACAAACAAAGCTGGTGGATACCAAACCGACAGTAAATACATTTATATTAAAACACAATATTTTGTCCAACCCACTGATGGATTTGATGCAACATTGGGGGACACCACTAGGTCCTGATCTTACAACCTCTGACAGATTCATCACATCAACACCATTTTTGTCTCATCATCATCGCTGAGAAAGGATTAACTGCAGAGACCGTTTATAGCGGTGTCCGGTAGTTTGGCACGCTTAATTGCTCAAAAAATGGCAGCCGTTTAAAATAAAAGCTGACAAGAATATTAAGGATCTGGCCCTGTTCAGCATGGGGCTTTTCAGGGACGCTTTAGTCAAAATGCCTTAATAGACCACCACATCTTGAAATTATGCATCTGGCACAAAAATACATGTCATATCGCAGCAGCAAGTGACTCAAGGTTCTCCGTGTATATTTATGACTTCATCCTTAATTTAAACGTCCAGATTTTTCTGCCTGTCGGAAAAATTGTATGTCAATTATCAAAAAACTTTCCGTTCTCTGAGTTCCCAGTAAACAGCCAAGAAGCTGTCTTTGTTGCCATAAGCCAAAGGCTTGGAAAATTGTGCTGTATACAATGGGAGGAGACCTGAGGGGTTATCTATTTTGATCCAAGACCTGCCCAAGCTCGATCCAGGACCAGTCCAAGCCTGAGGCATCTTTTTCTTTTGTGTTAATGTGACCCAAAACAATGGCTGTTTACATACCCCCTATTCCTATAGAAACAGCTGTTGTTATGTAAACAGGGAAAGTCCAAATAAAAAGAGATGGTGTACAATTTTTCGCCAGAGCATGCTGAGACACTGTACGAGGGTACAGTGTCAGGGCGTCTCTCCTCAAATTGAGCCAAATTTAATTCTGTTTCTGTTGAATTCCTTGCTTTTTGTCTCGCTTAATAGATCTTATCACTGCCCTTCGTTACCGCAATATTGTAAAAAGTGATAAGACGGTAAAAAGAGCGCCAATAAAACGTGAGAGCTATCAGCAAGACAAGTGGTATCCACGCACACTTCAGTGTTTTAGCAGAGGGCTTGACTGTAATGTTGTGTCACCTGCATGTTTTTAAAATCAAGACGACAATTCTCTCAACTTGTTTTAATTGCGGAATAATCTCTAATCTTGAGGGCTATAGACTTTTATTGATTCCACAATTTGGGATATTATCTTCTTGCAGGGTATGTTTTCACATGCAGTAACAAAAGTAAAACGTAATGAAAAACACAATTTTTTTCAAATAAATAATGCATATTGCGCACTAACGATTTCCCTATGTATATGTAAAAATAAAACAACGAATACAATTTTAACACTTATTGCACGACAGGAACAATATTACAGTATACGGGAATCCGCATTTTCAAACATAAATATGTTGGGTCAAAATATCACTTCTGCGTTTTCTTAATGAATAGCATAGTTAGCATCATGTAGCTAGCCTGTGTTCGCTCTCCCTTTGAGCCACAACCTTGACGGCTGTCTACTTTGCTGCTAATCATATTTTGATGATTACAGTCCGAACCATACTTGCCAACCTTGAGACCTACGATTTCGGGGGGGGGGGGGGCGTGGGGCGTGGCGTATACTCCACCAACTCGAGTATTTCATATATATTTCATATATATATATATATATATATATATATATGTATGAAATTCTTTTATATATATATATGTATGAAATACTTGACTTTCAGTGAATTGTAGCTATAAATATTTATTTTATTGCATATATATAAATAAAATAAATAGTTGAATTTCCGACGGCACCTATCAAATACACAGTAATAAAAACACAGTTGTTCTACTAACTGTACTGTGCTTGCTGGTTACTTAAAAAAACAACAACACTTAACTTTCACTATTTGGGTAACCTTTGTTCTGCCATTTGCGTATTGGCGAGCGATCTCCGAATCCGGAAACATCCTTCACGGATTTGTTGTAGACGTCCGCAAATGAGAACGGGATGTTGCTTCCAGCTATCAGCATAGCCATCTTTGTCTCAGCATAAGATACACCATCAGGTCTCCATTTTGCGAGGTGGGCCATAATACCGGGTTGTGAACAATGCTGCGCTGCGGACGCTTTGTGCTTCGCTGACTGACCGTTCATGGCTGAGTATATCCGTTCGGCCGCCGTGTTCAATGGAGAAGTTTGTTCTACAAAATTTAGAGGCAACATACCCCTTCGAACTCTCATGGATAAACTGAAATTCTTGTTTCCAATCGTTTTGGAACTTGCAAGCGTATTTCATCATTTTCCTTGTCGACTGTGTAATATATTGGGTTGGAGTCAATAACCAGGCGACTAGATGAAGTCACGTCTCTTTACTGTGGGCTTCAGAACAGACTCCCTAATGCATGTTCCTTGAATGCACTTAAATATAGAATATATTTACATTCTATTCTATGTACAGTAGATGGCAGTATTGGCCTGTTTAAGAGGGCCACAACATTGTTGAGTCAGGTCTGGAGCTGGAGGGGTCGTGGCCTCCAGCTCCGCCTGAATTACGGGAGAAAATTTGTCCTGGGAGGTTTTCGGGAGAGGCGCTGAATTTCGGGAGTTTCCCGGGAAAATCCGGAAGGGTTGGCAAGTATGGTCCGAACACTGTTAGTTGCGAACCAGTTGTAATTCGAGAGCATTTATTTGCAGCCAGCGAGAAGGTCTATTTTTGATAAGACGGATTTAACAGAGGTCTCAACACCGGAAGTATATTACCCGTGGAGGCAAGGCTATCGGATAGATTTGCCAAACGGGAAACATTTTTTGAGTTTTATGCATGCCATCCATCCATCTATCCATCCATCTTCTTCCGCTTATCCGAGGTCGGGTCGCGGGGGCAGCAGCCTAAGCAGGGAAGCCCAGACTTCTCTCTCCCCAGCCACTTCGTCTAGCTCTTTCCGGGGGATCCTGAGGTGTTCCCAGGGCAGCCGGGAGACATAGTCTTCCCAACGTGTCCTGGGTCTTCCTCGTGGCCTCCTACCGGTTGGACGTTCCCTTAAACACCTCCCTCGGGAGGCGTTCGGGTGGCATCCTGACCAGATGCCCGAACCACCTCATCTGGCTCCTCTCGATGTGAAGGAGCAGCGGCTTTACTTTGAGTTCCTCCCGGATGGCAGAGCTTCTCACCCTATCTCTAAGGGAGAGCCCCGCCACCCGACGGAGGAAACTCATTTCGGCCGCTTGTACCCGTGATCTTATCTTTTTGGTCATGACCCAAAGCTCATGACCATAGGTGAGGATGGGAACGTAGATCGACCGGTAAATTGAGAGCTTTGCCTTCCGGCTCAGCTCCTTCTTCACCACAACAGATCGATACAAAGTCCGCATTACTGAAGACGCCGTACTGACCCGCCTGTCGATCTCACGATCCACTCTTCCCTCACTCGTGAACAAGACTCCTAGGTACTTGAACTCCTCCACTTGGGGCAGGGTCTCCTCCCCAACCCGGAGATGGCACTCCACCCTTTTCCAGGAGAGAACCATGGACTCGGACTTGGAGGTGCAATTTCAATGATGATAATGTTAAACACTTTACTACAAAAAAAATCAAAAACCATAGTGGTACATTACATGGGACATGTAAGTGTCAAAAAGACAGCTAAAATACGATGGTAGATGAGAAAACATCTATAGGTAAACTATAGTGTACAAATGCGCCCAAATACAGTAAATTTAGTCTTGATTTTCTCAGTTTTCTTTCGGGGTTTGCGTGGCAGCACTTGTTTCCAAATGTTCCCCCTTTTTCGTCAGTTTTCCTCTTCTCAAAAGATGCTCACATGCCTGAATGTGTCAGATGTGTCAGATTTTTTTGGAAGACTGTTAACAAGTGATAGGATTCTTTGTTCAATGTGGGACTTTATCCATCCATCCATTCATCTTCTTCCGCTTATCCGAGGTCGGGTCGCGGGGGGAGCAGCCTAAGCAGGGAAGCCCAGACTTCCCTCTCCCCAGCCACTTGGTCTAGCTCTTGCCGGGGGATCCCGAGGCGTTCCCAGGCCAGCCGGGAGACATAGTCTTCCCAACGTGTCCTGGGTCTTCCCCGAGGCCTCCTACCGGTTGGACGTGCCCTAAACACCTCCCTCGGGAGGCGTTCGGGTGGCATCCTGACCAGATGCCCGAACCACCTCATCTGGCTCCTCTCGATGTGAAGGAGCAGCGGCTTTACTTTGAGTTCCTCCCGGATGGCAGAGCTTCTCACCCTATCTCTAAGGGAGAGCCCCGCCACACGGCGGAGGAAACTAATTTCGGCCGCTTGTACCCGTGATCTTATCCTTTCGGTCATGACCCAAAGCTCATGACCATAGGTGAGGATGGGAACGTAGATCGACCGGTAAATTGAGAGCTTTGCCTTCCGGCTCAGCTCCTTCTTCACCACAACAGATCGGTACAACGTCCGCATTACTGAAGACGCCGCACCGATCCGCCTGTCGATCTCACGATCCACTCTTCCCTCACTCGTGAACAAGACTCCTAGGTACTTGAACTCCTCTACTTGGGGCAGGGTCTCCTCCCCAACCTGGAGATGGCACTCCACCCTTTTCCGGGAGAGAACCATGGACTCGGATTTGGAGGTGCTGATTCTCATTCCGGCCGCTTGTGGGACTTTAATTTAAAAAAAAAATTTTGGCACGCTGCTTCAACATGCTTCTCCAGACATCTTAGATTTACTCTGCAGTCTTTCCAGACAACAGACTTCTTGCCGACATTAAGGTCAGTGAACTAGATTGATAGATTACTAAGAAACTTTATCAGCTGCATGTCTAAATCCTGTGTAGTCTCATCACATAGTTGGCTGGAAAACATTAAGGACAAAGTCATTAGACTCTTCTCCCAGTCCTACCTTTGCCTCATATCGACATGCTAACGCACCTTCCTAAAGGCTCATAAAAATCCAATCATCGTCGGCGTCGCAGAAATCGTTATCTGATGCCGCTTCTGTATGTGCTTTTTTATTACTGGCAGAGAAACATTTGGAAAATCGTAATAAATTTTTCAAATGAAGCTGGTCCTCTTATTTAAGTGCTGGCATTATCTAATCACTACTTGATTTGCACGGGCATATCTAAGTGAAATCAAATAATCTTTCTAGTTTCCCGCGATACCTTCAACATTAGGATTGCAAATCGGGAGAGGAGGAGTTGGCTGAGTGGACTGCTAATGTGGCGGCAATTGAGATCTTAAGTGTCCTTTCACACTCTAATCAAATTGATATGACGGTCCGACTGCAAGGGCAATCTGGCCGTCCTCTGCACTGAGAAGGCATTTGAATCGTCCTCTTTCCGTGTCTGTCCGTATTTCTATGTCACTTCCATTCTGTCGCACTAAATCAATTAGTTTTAAATCGCCTGGATGAATTGCAGTCTAAGAAACCCCACGATGAGCTTGGAATAACGTCCGAGTATTGTAGCATGGTTGGGATAAGCCCACATACAATGTGTTCACTTTCAGGATGATGTTGAGCAGAGGTGGGGATAGGAGCCAAAAACTGTACTCCGGTAGAAGTAGTGTTACTTTAGATCAGGGATGTCAAACTCAAATACAGAGTGGGCCAACATTTTAAACTGAACAAAGCCGCGGGCCAATGTTGAACAAATTAACCTTTTAATAGGGACCCAAACAAGTTCTGCATTGAATATTGAACAAGCAAGTTTATATTACTTTATAGTGACATGCAAAATCAAGTTTCCAATAATAATAGTAATTTAAAAATATCAACGGCATATCAAATAAATAAATGATAAATGGGTTGTACTTGTATAGCGCTTTTCTACCTTCAAGGTACTCAAAGCGCTTTGACACTACTTCCACATTTACCCATTCACACACACATTCACACACTGTTGGAGGGAGCTGCCATGCAAGGCGCCAACCAGCACCCATCAGGAGCAAGGGTGAAGTGTCTTGCTCAGGACACAATGGACGTGACGAGGTTGGTTCTGGGTGGGATTTGAACCAGTGACCCTCGGGTTGCGCACGGCCACTCTCCCACTGCGTCACGCCATCCCCAAATAGAATTTGAATAAAACTTAAATGCGTTTTTTCCATGTGCAGCCTTCTGAGGTATATATCAAAATACACTTTTTCCACAGGCCAATAATACATTTGAAAATAAAATAACAATAATGAATGAATCAAACATGCTAGCCTTGAAGTAGCAAGAGAAAGTGCATGAATAAAATGTTAATCATTGCTCAGTTTGCTAGACTTATTTGCTTTAACACTGAATATGGAACAAGCAATGCTTATATAACTTAATAGTGCAAAATCAACTTTCAAAAAACAAAAAAACATCAATGGTGTATGAAATAAAAAAAAATAAAAAAAGGAATGCGTGTTTTCTAATTGCAGCCTTCTGAGGTAAATATCAACATTAAGTTTTTCTAAAAGGCTAATAAATTTGAAAATAAAATAATGGGGTGGGTGGGGTTGGGTGGTGGGGTTTAGTGCTAGCAGGGGGTGTATATTGTAGCGTCCCGGAAGAGTTAGTGCTGCAAGGGGTTCTGGGTATATGTTCTGTTGTGTTTATGTTGTGTTACGGTGCGGTTGTTCTCCCGAAATGTGTTTGTCATTCTTGTTTGGTGTGGGTTGACAGTCTGGCGTGTATTTGTAACAGTATTAAAGTTGTTTATACGGCCACCCTCAGTGGGACCTGTATGGCTGTTGCGATGCATTCACTTATGTGTGTTTAAATACCGCTTATAGTATGTGGTTTGGTCGGCACGCTGTTTGTATGGAGGAAAAGTGGGCATGACGACAGGTTGTAGAGGATGCCAAAGGCACGCCCCTAACATTGTTGTCCGTGTGGAAATCGGAAGAAGTTCGGGAGAATGGTTGCCTTGGGAGATTTTCGGGAGGAGCACTCAACTTTTGGAGTCTCCTGGGAAAATCGGGAGGGTTGGCAAGTATGAGTATTAGCAATGAATGCGGTGTTACAGCAGCACCGCTGCTGTATAGTACCGGCGGGCCAGCTCTAATGTTAATTTGATATTGCCTCAAGGGCCAAATGAAAGTACACGGCGGGCCAGAGTTTGACACCCATGCTTTAGAGCATCCACCCATCCATTTTCTACCGCTTATTCCTTTTGGGGTCGCGAGGGGTGCTGGTGCTTATCTCAGCTACAATCGGGCGGAAGGCGGCGTACACCCTGGACAAGTCGCCATCTCATCACAGGGCCAACACAGATAGACGGACAACATTCACGCTCACATTCACACACTAGGGCCAATTTAGTGTTGCCAGTCAACCTATCCCCAGGTGCATGTCTTTGGAAGTGGGGGGAAGCAGTGCTCCTTAATTATTTTCTGTTACGTCCCCCATAGAAGGAAAAAAACATTTTGTGCCACCCCATTTCTAGCCTTGACTATGAATAGTATCATTAGTCTATGAAATTGTTATAATTATCATTAAGGAAAACAAAAAAAAATGTAGATCCACTTACAACAACAAATAACTTTAACTGACATTGTTTATTAATAAATGTTTTAAGTGCTTCAATTTGCCTAGAATAAAGAAAAAAAACTATTTGTACTTGTCATGATTCAATGCTTGGGTCATGTTAGGTTTAGTTTGGTATTTCCTTAGTTGTTGTGTACTTCCATTTATAGCACCCTCGTTTGTTTTCTTAGTTGCCATGGGTGCTGATTTTTGTCACCTGTCTCTGATTAGTGGTCGGGACGCTCACCTGCTCCCGGTCACTAGTCAGAGAGCTGTTTGTTCCTGCCTCTCGCCACAATCTGCCTGGCAGTTTTGCTCGCTTCATGCGACAGCTTGCCTTTTGGTTTCTCCTACTTGTCACTAGCCTTTGATTGTCCCTGTGTTAAGCTTTGCCATAGGTTCTTGTGCCATCGGCAGGTTGGCCTTTTTACATTTTTTTCCCTTGCTTATTGTATTGTACCATATGTCCCGGCAAGAAATCTGCGTTCAAAGGACTCCGGCTTGTTAGTGATTCCCAAAGCCCAAAAAAAGTCTGCGGGCTATAGAGCGTTTTCCGTTCGGGCTCCAGTACTCTGGAATGCCCTCCCGGTAACAGTTCGAGATGCCACCTCAGTAGAAGCATTTAAGTCTCACCTTAAAACTCATTTGTATACTCTAGCCTTTAAATAGACTCCCTTTTTAGACCAGTTGATCTGCCGTTTCTTTTCTTTTTCTTCTATGTCCCACTCTCCCTTGTGGAGGGGGTCCGGTCTGATCCGGTGGCCATGTACTGCTCGCCTGTGTGTCGGCTGGGGACATCTCTGCGCTGCTGATCCGCCTCCGCTTGGGATGGTTTCCTGCTGGCTCCGCTGTGAACGGGACTCTCGCTGCTGTGTCTTGGATCCTCTTTGGACTGGACTCTCGCGACTGTGTTGTATCCATTGTGGATTGAACTTTCACAGTATCATGTTAGACCCGCTCGACATCCATTGCTTTCCTCCTCTCCAAGGTTCTCATAGTCATTATTGTCACCGATATCCCACTGGGTGTGAGTTTTCCTTGCCCTTATGTGGGCCTACCGAGGATGTCGTGGTGGTTTGTGCAGCCCTTTGAGACACTATTGATTTAGGGCTATATAAGTAAACATTGATTGATTGATTGATATTGAGAATAAATAAGCATCCCCCTGCACGCTGCTTTCCTGCCGTCGTTTCTGACTGGCTGAAACAATTTGATACTGAAAAATACAATTTAAAAAAAACCCCTCAATAAATGATACCTTTTAAATTGATCAGCAACGTTCTCTCTGGAGTGCAATATATTGAATACTTTAACCAGCAAAATAAAAATTAATAAAACTATTTGTGCTGATTTTCTTTTTTTTTTATCTAAATGAGAGGGTCAGAGTTAGTGACTACAATGACCATGTTTTGTAGTGCACAGATTTTCGAAGCGGGGTTTGAGGTATGATACTGATAAACCCCCCTGACATTGCAGCCCGTCCCCACGGGGGCCCGCCCAACTATTTGAGAAGGAATGCTTAAAGGCCTACTGAAATGAGATTTTCTTATTTAAACGGGGATAGCAGGTCCATTCTATGTGTCATACTTGATCATTTTGCGATATTGCCATATTTTTGCTGAAAGGATTTAGTAGAGAACATCGACGATAGAGTTCGCAACTTTTGGTCACTAATAAAAAAGCCGTGCCTTTACCGGAAGTGGCAGACGATGTGCGCGTGACGTCATGGGTTGTGGAGCTCCTCACATCCTCACATTGTTAACAATCATGGCCACCAGCAGCGAGAGCGATTCGGACCAAGACAGCGACGATTTCTCCATTAATTTGAGCGAGGATGAAAGATTAGTGAATGAGGAAATTGAGAGTGAAGGACTAGAAAAAAGAAAAAATGAGGGCAGTGGGAGCAATTCAGATTTTATTACACACATTTACTAGGATAATTCTGGAAAATCCCTTATCTATTGCTTTAGTGAGATTATATGGTTGTACCTGAAAGTCGGAGGGGTGTGGCCACGGGTGTAGTGACTGGCAGTGTCTGAGGGAAGCCACGTTTCTCGACTAGGCAAAGCGAAGGCAGACTTCGGGGCCTAGCTGAGATTTTTTTCCCCCCCCTCCTCCACGGTGGAAGCATCCACGTTCGAGGAGGCAAGAGAGTCCGGAGCTGCCTCTTTGACAGGTGCACGAGGAACGACGCAAGCTCTCCGCTCATGTCTACGGTAAGAGCCGACTTATTACCAGCATTTTCTCACCGAAACCTGCCGGTTGACATGTGGTAGGGAACCATGTTCGCCGACCCGCTCTGTTTTATAGTAAAGCTTCACCGTCATCTTTCGGGAATGTAAACAAGGAAACACCGGCTGTGTTTGTGTTGCTAAAGGCGGCCGCAATACACCGCTTCCCACTTACATCTTTCTTCTTTGATGTCTCCATTATTAATTGAATAAATTGCAAAAGATTCAGCAACACAGATGTCCAGAATACTGTGTAATTATGCGATCAAAGCAGACGACTTATAGCTGGGATCGGGGGTGGACCAAAATGTGCTCCACATTGCGTGACATCACGGGCACACGTCGTCATACAGGATACTTAGCGAGAAATTTAAAATTGCAATTTAGTAAACTAAACCGGCCGTATTGGCATGTGTTGCAATGTTAATATTTCATCATTGATATATAAACTGTCAGACTGCGTGGTGGTTAGTAGTGGGTTTCAGTAGGCCTTTAATGTGACAAGTCAAAGCAAAAAGTAGTCCCGCAAAAATTTACCTGAGGAAGTAAGTATTTAGTTTAAAAAAAAATACTGAGGTGTTAACCGTTGAGTAACTTCCAGTTTACAGTAGTTATTACTTTTTTAGTGGTACTTTCACTACAGCCATGGTTTGTGTGCGTGTCTGTGTGTTCGTGTGAGAGACTATACCAAAGATGCACATTTTACAGTCACTTATGACATTACAACAAAGAGGCAATATGCAGAGCTACATAAAAAAACATTTACATCTCCAACTTACTGCCACCTATTTTCTGTAGTTGGAACTTGAATTCTTGTAGGCTGACGTGAACAATCGAAAGTGCATGATATAAATGTTCTTTTTTCTATTTTGTAAGTAAACATTGAAGAGTTGTACTCCCTCGTCAGACTTCATATCACTTTGTACTGCGTGTAGTGGAGTCATGTGACTGCCAGGCTCCGTTTGATTGGTGAAACGGAGTCCACAGTCATTTGTGCTTACATTGGATTGGTGAATTGGTTTATTGATTGATTGAAACTTTTATTAGTAGATTGCACAGTACAGTACCTATTCTGAAACAGAGTCATGTGACAGTGCCCGTTGGAAGGTGTCTTTCTGACAAGCCAAAAGTATGTCTTTGCAAGCAGTAATCAATATGTTTTGAATAAATATATTTATGATACGAACAACTGTAGCGATCGGAATGAAACTGAGTAAAAGTAGCATTTCTTTTTCACAGAAATACTCAAGTATAAAATATGTTGTATTAAAACTACTCTAACAAGTATGATATCATCTAAAAAGTTATGGATTGATCTTTCACAGTATCATGTTCTCATATGTTCTCATAGTCATCAGTATCATCAGTATCACAGTATCATGTTCTCATAGTCATCATTGTCACCGACGTCCCACTGGGTCATTTTTGTCACCGATGTCCCACTGGGTGTGAGTTTTCCTTGCCCTTATGTGGGCCTACCGAGGATGTCGTAGTGGTTTGTGCAGCCCTTTGAGACACTAGTGATTTAGGGCTATATAAGTAAACATTGATTGATTGATTGATTGATTTGAGTCAATGTAGTACGTTACTACCCACCTCTGTTGTTGAGTCATTATAGGCAGCACTTTGGCGGGATAATACATCATCATAGTGCTTTTTCCCTGCGTCTTCATCCTCACTTCCCTGGAGATGACACATTTTTTTTTACTATGAACACAAGTCTCAGACATATCTTCTTTTCCATCCCCCGTCTAAGGTGCTGAAAGCCTCTGATCATGTGTCTCTCTGGCTTCCGCGATAAAACCGCCAAAGATCAAAGTCTGAGTTTACATAAAGGCCCGGCAAAGAAGAATGGCACAGTTGATTTGATTAAATGGACACTTTGCCTGAACCCTCTCCTCCTTTTGAGACTTTTGACCAAATAAGCTCATGCAGGTGTTTAACAGTAAGCCAAGTGGTGTGCCTTCGTCATATTTTTTCACTTATTTTTGCACTATGGCTGTCCAACAATTTAAATATTTAATCGCAATAAATGACATTTCGTCCATAGTTACCTAATAAGTCATGGCAATAATCACAAATAGAATTTTTTTTATTTTTATCCTTAATAACTTAGCGTACATTTTTTACATTCCCAGGGTATTCAATTATGGGACTGATTTGATAATGTGGAGATGATTTGGTGATTCGGGGAGTTGGAAGACACTCACTCACAGGATAGTGAAAAGAATCAGGCTGAAAGAAACGTTTGGAGAGGCCGGACATGGAAAAGTAGACTGCAGGGGAAAGCTTTTTTTAAAGGCCTACTGAAACCCACTACTACCGACCACGCAGTCTGATAGTTTATATATCAATGATGAAATATTAACATTGCAACACATGCCAATACGGCCGGTTTAGTTTACTAAATTGCAATTTTAAATTTTCCGCGGAGTTTTTTGTTAAAAACGTCGCGGAAATATGTCCTGTCACGGACTGTCAGGACATATTAGCGCAGAACCATTTGCGGCTAAAAGTCGTCTCTTTTCATCGCGCAATTAAACAGTATTCTGGACATCTGTGTTGCTGAATCTTTTGCAATTTGTTCAATTAATAATGGACAAGTCAAAGTAGAAAGATGGAGTTGGGAATCTTTAGCCTTTAGCCACACAAACACACGGTGATTTCTTGTTTAAAATTCTCGGAGGTGAAGCTTTACTATGGATCAGAGCGGTCAAGCGAACATGGTTCCCGACCACTTGTCAACCGGCAGGTTTCGGTGAGAAAATTGTGGTAAAAAGTCGCTTCTTACCGGAGATCAGCTGAGCTTGCGCCGTCCATGCAGCTGACGTCGATTTCCCTCAGGCACTGGCCTCAAGACACCCGTGGACACACCCCTCCGACTATCAGGTACTATTGAACTCACTAAAACATTAGCAAGACAATAGAAAGATAAGGGATTTCCCAGAATTGTCCTAGTAAATGTGTCTAAAAACATTTGAATCAGTCCCAATGCAACCGCCTTTTTTTTTAACTTTATTTTTTTATATATATTTTTTTTTCTTGTCCTTCGCTATCAATATCATCATCCACAAATCTTTCATCCTCGCTCAAATTAATGGCGAAATTGTCGTTTTCTCGGTCCGAATAGCTCTTCCTGCTGGAGGCTCCGAATATAAACAATGTGAGGACGTGAGGAGCCCTCACCCTTGTGACATCATCGTCTGCGACTTCCGGTAAAGGCAAAGCTTTTTTATCAGCACCAAAAGTTGCGAACTTTATCGTGGATGTTCTTTACTAAATCCTTTCAGCAAAAATATGGCGATATCGCAAAATGATCAAGTATGACACATAGAATGGACCTGCTATCCCCGTTTAAATAAGAAAATCTCATTTCAGTAGGCCTTTAAATAAAAAAGTAGGAGCCGGTGAACTTGAATTAAAGTTATGTGCACATATATTTCATTGTGAAGTGTGGATGGCTGTAGACTTGAGCATTTGGAAAAGCCAATATCAATCAATCAATCAATGTTTACTTATATAGCCCTAAATCACTAGTGTCTCAAAGGGCTGCACAAACCACCACGACATCCTCGGTAGGCCCACATAAGGGCAAGGAAAACTCACACCCAGTGGGACATCGGTGACAATAATGACCCAGTGGGACGTCGGTGACAATGATGACTATGAGAACCTTGGAGAGGAGGAAAGCAATGGATGTCGAGCGGGTCTAACATGATACTGTGAAAGTTCAATCCACAATGGATCCAACACAGTCGCGAGAGTCCAGTCCAAAGCGGATCCAACACAGCAGCGAGAGTCCCGTTCACAGCGGAACCAGCAGGAAACCATCCCAAGCGGAGGCGGATCAGCATCGCATCTCCACAAGGGAGAGTGGGACATAGAAGAAAAAGAAAAGAAACGGCAGATCAACTGGTCTAAAAAGGGAGTCTATTTAAAGGCTAGAGTATACAAATGAAATATGATAAGATTTTGGTTAAAATGTGGTGAAATAAAAGGTCATGTGATTTAAAGGCAGGTTAAAATATATTTTATGTAATCATCATGTGGGTTAAAAATACAGTTAAGAAATGATGTGTATTATAAAAAAGTATGCAAGCTAAAAGTACTTTAGCAAATATGGTTTATGTGTGTTGAAAAGAGTTAAAAGAGTTACAAACTACTCAAGATTGGTTAAATCAATATTAAACAGTTCTTTAGATTGTACTTAATTTATTATTGGTGCTTTATAGGGCTATTTGCAACATTTACACAGATGCCTAGAGGGTGCTAACTTTCCAATGTATTTTACACAGTATATTCCGCCCTCCTCCGGCTTCTAGGACGAAATGACGTAACACACGCATCAGCTTTGGGCGTTAGCTAGTAACAGCGATTTGTATAGTAAGTGTTAACTGTCACTGAATGTTTATTAAATCATAACAAGAACATCACTGCAAATTGTCCGTTACTTCTCTTGTAACGCTTTTATAGGTTTGCACGCTCTTCCTGTTGACGAGAAGTTGAGTGACCGCCGTAAACACCAATCATTTTAAAATATGTAAAAATTTGACTACACAAGCTTAGTATTTGTGAAAATATAGGCCAATTTAATACAAATGTTTTCTGTTATAGCACTAATGGTAACATAAACTAGCCAATGGTGTTATTGTTGGATTATTTGTTTTGAAAAATGTAACTGTGAGTAAGTTGCAAAAAGCTCTTTTAAAATACCAGTAAAGTGAAATAACAAGTTGTGAAGTGAATTATATTTATATAGCGCTTTTCTCTAGTGACTCAAAGCGCTTTACATAGTGAAACCCAATATCTAAGTTACATTTAAACCAGTGTGGGTGGCACTGGGAGCAGGTGGGTAAAGTGTCTTGCCCAAGGACACAACGGCAGTGACTAGGATGGCGGAAGCGGGAATCGAACCTGCAACCCTCAAGTTGCTGGCACGGCCCCTCTACCAACCGAGCTATACCGCCCCTTTATATACTTATATACTTTATATACTTAAGTATATAAAGTTCACTTTATGTACTTGTGTTTCATTGTCGCCATTAAACCAGGGGTCCCCAACAACCGGTCCGGGCCCCAGTATCGGTATGTGACACATTTGCTACCGGGCCGAAGAGAAACGTTAAATAATTTATAAATGACTACATTTTCTACGACTTAACTTTCGCCAGTCCCACTCGACACACCAATAAGCTTGTTTATAGATGTACAATAAAACTCCTCATAGGAAGTTGCCATTTGTTATATTTGTTATAACTTTGTGACATAATACAATGAACATGTTGTTCAAAAGACTCCGGCTTATTAGTGATTTCTAGAGCTCAAAAAAAGTCTGCGGGCTATAGAGCGTTTTCCATTCGGGCTCCAGTACTCTGGAATGCCCTCCCGGTAACAGTTCGAGATGCTACCTCAGTAGAAGCATTTAAGTCTCATCTTAAAACTCATCTGTATACTCTAGCCTTTAAATAGACCTCCTTTTTAGACCAGTTGATCTGCCGCTTCTTTTCTTTCTCCTATGTCCCCCCCTCCCTTGTGGAGGGGGTCCGGTCCGATGACCATGGATGAAGTACTGACTGTCCAGAGTCGAGACCCAGGATGGACCGCTCGTCGGGACCCAGGATGGACCGCTCGCCTGTATCGGTTGGGGACATCTCTACGCTGCTGATCCGCTTGAGATGGTTTCCTGTGGACGGGACTCTCACTGCTGTCTTGGAGCCACTATGGATTGAACTTTCACAGTATCATGTTAGACCCGCTCGACATCCATTGCTTTCGGTCCCCTAGAGGGGGGGGGTTCCCCACATCTGAGGTCCTCTCCAAGGTTTCTCATAGTCAGCATTGTCACTGGCGTCCCACTGAATGTGAATTCTCCCTGCCCACTGGGTGTGAGTTTTCCTTGCCCTTTTGTGGGTTCTTCCGAGGATGTTGTAGTCGTAATGATTTGTGCAGTCCTTTGAGACATTTGTGATTTGGGGCTATATAAATAAACATTGATTGATTGATTGATTGATTGAATATATACAATATAATTGTGACAGATTGTAGCCAAAGGCTGATTTCCATCTGCAGTTCACAGCAGGTTGATGGTATATACTATCATCAACCTGCTGGAGAGCTCATTGCAAAGAATCAAACCCAGGGCTCCCAACAATTCAGCGTTACAGTGAGTTGTATTTTTCATGGACTTATTTTTGGCGTATTTGTCTGGCCTCAAATGGAAAGCCGGTCCCTGAAAATAATACCTACATTAAACTGGTTTGTGGTGCAAAAAAGGTTTTGGACCCCTGCATTAAATCATATCCAATTGTGTTTACAATCTGCAAAATATGTGAAAATACTGTCCTAACATCACAGCATGCCACAATTTCAGACGGCCATTTTGAATTTTCTGTTCCGAACAGCTTCTGTAATTTCCGTAGATTTTATGTCACTGTATCAGCGCTTCTGCACTCTGACCATGTTGTTAGAGCAGTCATACTGTAAATACGGAAGACTTTGAAAGACATTTTCTGTTTATCATTAACAATCCGTATGTAAGTTAAGAAGCAAATATCCTTCAATCAATCAATGTTTATTTATATAGCCCCAAATCACAAATGTCTCAAAGGACTGCACAAATCATTACGACTACAACATCCTCGGAAGAACCCACAAAAGGGCAAGGAAAACTCACACCCAGTGGGCAGGGAGAATTCACATCCAGTGGGACGCCAGTGACAATGCTGACTATGAGAAACCTTGGAGAGGACCTCAGATGTGGGCAACCCCCCCCCTCTAGGGGACCGAAAGCAATGGATGTCGAGCGGGTCTAACATGATACTGTGAAAGTTCAATCCATAGTGGCTCCAAGACAGCAGTGAGAGTATCCTTGGCTTTTTTAATGAATTCAAAGTTATAAACAAATAGCTAACAATTGAGCCAACAAATCGAAGGGTCCTCTGTTGCGCTCATTACTATCTAAAAACATCCAGAAACCGCAAACAATACTCCATTTACATGTCATGACCTGAAACTTAACCAAATATCAGTGATATTGTTTTAATAAGCACCAATGCAGACATACTATTTTAGCGGCGCATTGATACCAGTGAGCTAATGCTAGCTGAAGTTGCTATTGTTGACACACTGAGACGGGGGCTGCTTCTGCTTCGTCTCAAATGTTCTTGAAGTAAATTCCAGATTATAATCCATGAATCTCTCACCTGGTAGTAGTCAAATGTGACCATGGACCGAGAGGCTGGTCGACTTTCACATTTCAGAGGTGGCGAAAAAGACACAAAAAGACGCTTATTGCAGCAACTTTTTTTGAATCCTTTGTGAGAATTGTGATTAAATTTTCATCCAAACAGAATTATGCCAGCATCCCGTCGGTCGATATCCTTGCGATAGTGGAAATATTACAGTAAGCGTTTGTTTCATATGGTGTGTTATGGTTGGTTTGTATGTTAAGCACCTAGCAATGATGCTAATGCCAGTAGTGTCACAATAAACTGCATCCGTTAAGCACTCGGCTTCTAAAACTTATTGCTCATCCTCTTTGTGTTCGGGTTCAAATAATGAGGTCCTGGATTGGAATTTTTCCCAAAGTAATCGTTGTTGGCTCTCACAAAGTCTGCTTGATTAACATTGTTGATAGGGAAGGGCTCTGAGGTATGGAATTCTGTTGGTGTCATAAATTTGATATATATGATAATATGGAGGTAATATGGGGGCAACTGATTTTTCCCACTCTACTGGTACTTTAAGTGTTGGTATTTATTTTCAAGGTAGTTTTTACTTAATTTCTAGTGAGTTGAAATTTTTGTATTTTTAAATTTAGGTTATGTTATTCAATCAATCAATCAATCAATGTTTATTTATATAGCCCCAAATCACAAATGTCTCAAAGGACTGCACAAATCATTACGACTACAACATCCTCGGAAGAACCCACAAAAGGGCAAGGAAAACTCACACCCAGTGGGCAGGGAGAATTCACATTCAGTGGGACGCCAGTGACAATGCTGACTATGAGAAACCTTGGAGAGGACCTCAGATGTGGGCAACCCCCCCCCCCCCTCTAGGGGACCGAAAGCAATGGATGTCGAGCGGGTCTAACATGATACTGTGAAAGTTCAATCCATAGTGGCTCCAAGACAGCAGTGAGAGTCCCGTCCACAGGAAACCATCTCAAGCGGATCAGCAGCGTAGAGAAATAACAGAGTTATTTTGTTTTGGCTTCTTGTAGTACATTTTCTTAAAGCTTTTGTTGTAGTTAAATTTTTCACCTGTTTTTGGCCTCGTGAACTTTAAAAAAATAAAAGAAAAAGAATCTTGGTCATTGAGTGAATCACTGTCCAAACTTCTGAAGCAAGTTGCACTTTTAAGCGGAAATTCTGCAGTTTAAATCTCAGAAAAGTGAAGGCCACTTGACAATGCAAATGTTTGTTTGGAAAACATTTTGCTTTTTGTAGTAGCGCAACCCAAAATGGACGTGGACACACACCAATGCATGAGATTGTGAGTGTGTGTGTGTGTGTGTATATATATATATATATATATGTATATATATATATATATATATAGTTATTACGAAGTTAACTTTGACAGCCCTAGTTTGCACGCTTCTTCGGCGGAGTTTTTTCTGTTTTCTTCAACGTGCTCCAAAACAAGACTGACGCTTTGCACTTTTGCTGTAGTCCAGCCCTAAAACTCCTCAGGTGAGTGTCGGCTGGCCGGCTGATTCTCATTGAAGCCACTAGCAGCACAGTAAGAAAATAAGACTCCAGCTTGTACCAAGAATGGAGTTTGACAGAATAAAAACAACCGACCTCCAGATGCCTCATCTAAATGAGTGCTGCCCGGCAGTGGAATTGAAAATTTTCACTGATTGTATTCCGCTATGGAGACAGGTTTATGTGAAAGGGACGGATTGCAAAATCTGTACTGTAACTCTCGCTGCGCATATTTCAACCCCCCACACTTCCTCCACAAAACCCTCCCTCTACATTCCTTTTCTTCTCGACTCTCATCTATTTTTCCCTTTCTTTCACGCTCTCTGGTGCTCATTCTTGTGCTTATTTTTATTGTTCATTTGTTCAGTGACAGTAATTTTAATGAGCTTTTCCTTCTCAACCACCCCCTCCTCTTTATCCCTCAACCACATTTCTTTACCGCCATCTCTGTGGGCTTTTCGAGGAAAGTGCTAATAACTGCTGCTGATACATGGCAGTAACCCCCAAAGAAGTCATCACTTTACACATGTGGTTTTGGCACTTCCTGTTTGACAACAGTACAGGCTGGCGTGAGGATGCCTTTCGAGTTGCATCTCGTGGGGGCTGCATGTTTCTGCAGCAGGTGTCTCCGGACATCTTAATCCTCTGCAGTGTCACTGCATACTGCATTAATATTTCCAGTTTCACTGAAGACTCCATGGCATACTTGTCAACCCTCCCGGATTATCCGGCAGACTCCCGAAAACCTCCCGGGACAAATTTTCTCCCGAAAATCTCCCGAAATTCAGGCGGAGCTGGAGGCCACGACCCCTCCAGCTCCGTGAGAACCTGACTCAGCAATGTTGTGACCCTCTTAAACAGGACAGTACTGCCATCTACTGTACATAGATTAGAATGTCAATATATTCTACATTTAAGTGCAGTCAAGGAACATGCATTAGGGAGTCTGTTCTGAAGCCTGCAGTAAAGAGACGTAACTTCATCACGTCGCCCGGTTATTGACTCCAACCCAGTATATTACACCGTCGACGAGCAAAATGAAGAAATATGCTTGCAAGTTCCAGAACGATTGGAAACAAGAATTTCAGTTTATCCAGGAGAGTGCGAAGGGGAAGGGGTATGTTCCCTGTAAATTTTGTAGAACAGACTTCTCCATTGAACACGGCGGCCAAACTGATATACTCAGCAATGAACGGTCAGCGAAGCATAAAGCGTCCGCAGCGCAGCATCGTTCACAACCCAGTATTATGGGCCACCTCGCAAAGTGGAGACCCGATGGTGTAACTTGTACTGAGACAAAGATGGCTACGCTGATAGCTGGAAGCAACATCCCGTTCTCATTTGCGGATGTCTACAGCAAATCCGTGAAGGATATGTTCACGGATTCGGAGATTGCTCGCCAATACGCAAATGGAAAAACAAAGGTTTCTCAAATAGTGAAAGGTGAGTGTTGTTGTTGTTTTTTAGTAACCAGCAAGCACAGTACAGTTAGTAAAACAACTGTGTTTTTATTACTGTGTATTTGATAGGTGCCGTCGGAAATTCAACTTCTATATAGCTAGAATTCACTGAAAGTCAAGTATTTCATACATATGTATATACATATATATACAAATATATATGAAATACTCGTGTTGGTGAATTATACTTCTCCCCTCTTAACCATGCCCCCCCGACCCAACCCCACCCCCGACCACGCTACCCACCTCCTGAAATCGGAGGTCTCAAGGTTGGCAAGAATGCTCCATGGGGGTTCGAACCACACAAAAACTGCAAGCCTTAATGTTATCCGGGGAAGTGTCATTCTTCCAGTGTATAAGACTATTCCCAGAGCATGTATTTTTGTAAAAATCCTGACACTCACGTCATGCTAAAACTCTCTTTTTATTTTTGACAATAGTGCGCTCACCTGTGTCGCAAAAGGTGGCATCAAGAAGCGAATGATGGTAGTCTGTGCCAAATCTGATTAGTCTGTTCACCTTTTAGATTTGATAAGCTCCCTCTTGTTTATCCTCAAAGTATAGATAAGAGGATCTGTTTACAAGATGCCAGTTTTAACACGCAAGCTCATTTGGATTTAACAGGTTTTTGCAGGGGATCAAAAGGATGGGGTGGAGTGTCATTGATGGTAATCAGTGTTGCAGCTGCTGCTTCCTGTGGCTTCGAAAGAACGCCTTGGATTTGACGACAGGGCTTATTCAACCCCCAAAAGGCTTTTTGGGTGTTAACTTCTCATCGTATCCCGCAGTTAAATGATCCCAAATGTTCCCTCTCGTTGTCTTCACCAAACAATGAAATTGAAATTTGTTTGTGTTTCAGTAGTTTTGAGGTGCTTTTCTCCTCTGGCTGCCTTTTGCTCAATCAACACGAGTGGGTGTTGAGTGCAAGTGCATGTGCTTGTATGTGTCATTTGGCGACTAAAGTATCAGCATTGCGCTGTGAATTTTGACAGTAACAATTTTGGATCTTGGCAAAACCGCCAGACGGCAAAGGAGAGAACTAGAAGCAATGTCTCTTCTCCTTGGTCCACAGCAGGTCAGCTTAGTTTGCTGTCACTTAGGAAGTAGGGTGAACCGCCTTCCTAGAAAAGCAAAGAGGAGCCATTCAGGGAGGCCTTCATGGAATTATGAAGCTGAACATACGAGCTAGGAAAAACAACCATTATTGCATGTAATGTATTGTTAGGAAAACATTTAATTTGCCGTATAGAAGCGAAGTTGCCGCCCTGACATTCTCATTGTTGTCAAGGTGCTATGGTTTAATTGGAATGATTTTTACACAATGGTCACCGTTGACTTGACTGAGATAAATAGGCTTCAGTGAATGCAATGGAGTTACTTTACCATAACAATGGCTTGCTCTCCATCAGCAATGCAGTCCAACTCCATGTTACTATAAAATAATCCATTACACACAACAAAGGCTTCCATCCCAATGCGCATCCCCCCACTCCAGTAGGGATTTAACTACATCTCGTCTTGCGCTAAAGAAACAGACAAGGACAAAGCTTCACCTCCAGAATAGCTAGTGACATGGCATGCGCAAGTGTAATGAGTCTGGGTTGGTGAATGCTTGACTGCTTTTCTCACACTTTTTAAGGTCAAATCTATATTATTATTGAAAATACAAAACCCAAAACCAGTGAAGTTGGCAGTTTCTGTAAATCGTAAATAAAACAATATATACAGTGATTTGCAAATCCTTTTCAATCAATCAATCAATCAATGTTTACTTATATAGCCCTAAATCACTAGTGTCTCAAAGGGCTGCACAAACCACTACGACATCCTCGGTAGGCCCACATAAGGGCAAGGAAAACTCACACCCAGTGGGACATCGGTGACAAAAATGACCCAGTGGGACGTCGGTGACAATGATGACCATGAGAACATGATACTGTGAAAGATCAATCCATAATGGATCCAACACAGTCGCGAGAGTCCAGTCCAGAGCGGATCCAACACAGCAGCGAGAGTCCCGTTCACAGCGGAGCCAGCAGGAAACCATCCCAAGAGGAGGCTGATCAGCAGCGCAGAGATGTCCCCAGCCGATACACAGGCGAGCAGTACATGGCCACCGGATCGGACCGGACTCCCTCCACAAAGGAGAGTGGGACATAGAAGAAAAAGAAAAGAAACGGCAAAACAACTGGTCTAAAAAGGGAGTCTATTTAAAGGCTAGAGCATACAAATGAGTTTTAAGGTGAGACTTAAATGCTTCTACTGAGGTAGCATCTCGAACTGTTACCGGGAGGGCATTCCAGAGTACTGGAGCCCGAAATGAAAAAGCTCTACAGCCCGCAGACTTTTTTTGGGCTTTGGGGATCACTAATAAGCCGGAGTCCTTTGATCCGTAGAGGTAGATGTAGACGGCCCCCGCTGCTACTAGACTCCCCATATAGACTCGGCCTATATTCAATTGAATTCACTGGAAAGACAAGATGCTTAATGTTTCAAATGGTAAACTTATTTTTTTGCAATTAGCAGCTCATTTGGAATTTGACGCCTGCAACATGTTTAAAAAGGCTAACACAAGTGGCAAAAAAGACTGAGAAAGTTGAGGAATGCTCATCAAACACTTATTTGGAACATCCCACAGGTGAACAGGCTAATTGGTAACGGGTGGGTTCCATGATTGGGTATACAATCAGCTTCCATGAAATGCTCAGTCACTCACAAAAAAGGATGGGACGAGGGTTTCCACTTTGTAAACAAATGCGTGAGCAAATTGTCGAACAGTTTAAGAACAACATTTCTCAACCAGCTATTGCAAGGAATATAGGGATTTCATCAAAATGTTCAGAGATCATTGCACATAAGCAATGATATTATGGACCTTCGATCCTTCAGGCCAGACCTGGCCAAACCGCGGCGCACGAGCCTCATGCGGCTCTTTGGCTGGTTTCATGTGGCTCTTAACTTCGTTATGAGAGTAGCGTATCTGTGTGTGTGTCTGTGGCCCTTTAAGATATGAAAGCATGTGAGGTGAGTGACGTCAGTGAGTGGGTGGGCGGGAGAGGTGAGGGAGCGGTAACAGTAAGTGGTGCAGGTGCTAGTAGCTTGGTGGATGGCTGCGTGCAAGACACGAGTAAATTCATAAAGGTGCAACAAACCGTCGGCCTCGTCATTCACTCTGGAGTCAGGACCTGTAAAGACCCACTGTCGGGTAAAGTGAAGGTTGTTACCCCCGAAGTACATCGGCTATGAAAGAACGTCTCCCCTGCGCTCCCCGACTACGGTCTGGGAGCCGGAAGCAGGAAAGGTGTAACAACTCTGTTAGTGCCTCAGTGTTTACCATGAAGTCTTTATTTTGACATCCCCTTACGGTAAACTTGTCTGAGTGCAAACTGAGGCAGTTAATAAAACTTTCCGCGAATCAAAATTTATGACCAGTAAAAACGCAATAAACGGGGACGGAAATTTGACCCGGCAAATATAAACAAAAGAAAACACTGGCGGAAAGCGATAATCAACACAATAAAAAAACCAAGCAAACCGGGCGGTAGGGGGGAAAAAAAAATCTGCAAGCGGATGACCCGCGGGCTTCAGGAATTGCGCATCCTTTCTGATTTCGATGCGTAAAAAGACACTAAAAGTGCAGTAACGCCAACAGTGCTTGACAGTATAACAAAATAAGTCACACTTATATTCTGTAACATTCACAGTTTTAGAAAAAGTGCAGAGGTAGAAATATTCCAAATAACCTCTTGTATACATTGTAAACATGAATAATGCCTCAAAACAAGTTAATTATATTTCAACAAAACACAGCAGACGAGCTCTCGCCCTGCACAGCGGTTTTGTGCTTTGTAGTGCTCTGCCCCTCCCTCACGAATGCTGCTGCTTGCGCTCGCCTCCACGATTTTTGTTTTTAACCCATTCTTAACCTTGGACTTACACGCAACCCTAACTCAAAATTTTGGACATTTGAGGCATTTAAGAAACCTCACGGCTTCACGGTGGCAGAGGGGTTAGTGCGTCTGCCTCACAATACGAAGGTCCTGCAGTCCTGGGTTCAAATCCAGGCTCGGGGTCTTTCTGTGTGGAGTTTGCATGTTCTCCCCGTGAATGCGTGGGTTCCCTCCGGGTATTCCAGCTTCCTCCCACTTCCAAAGACATGCACCTGGGGATAGGTTGATTGGCAACACTAAATTGGCCCTAGTGTGTGAATGTTGTCTGTCTATCTGTGTTGGCCTTGCGATGAGGTGGCGACTTGTCCAGGGTGTACCCCGCCTTCCGCCCGATTGTAGCTGAGATAGGCGCCAGCGCCCCCCGCGACCCCTAAAAGGGAATAAGCGGTAGAAAATGGATGGATGGATGGAAGAAACCTCACCCGGACAGCACAGCAAAAGAGGACATATCCGGGGAAAAGAGGACGTATGGTCAGTCTTAACATAAGACGAAGAAGCCGAAGTCGATTTGAAGTGAAGTGAATTATATTATTTATATAGCGCTTTTTCTCTAGTGACTCAAAGCGCTTTACATAGTGAAACCTAATATCTAAGTTACATTTTTAAATCAGTGTGGGTGGCACTGGGAGCAGGTGGGTAAAGTGTCTTGCCCAAAGACACAGCGGCAGCGACTACGATGGTGGAAGCGGCAATCGAACCTGGAACCCGCAAGTTGCTGGCACAGCCGCTCTACCAACCGAGTCATGCCGCCCTACGTTTGCGTGACATCAAACGTGCATGTGCCTGAGATCCCAGCCGTAAACAATTGGTGACAAGTTCGGTCTCAAAATGCCAGGGAAATAAAGCACAGCAAAACGAAAATATGAAGAAGAACAGGTAATTTTTAACGGAGTGGGAGAGTTTATATTTTTTTTGTTGAATGTAATGGCAAGCCATTCTGCCTTACATGTCAGGCGTCATTAGCGCATTTCAAAGCTTCAAATCTTTAGCAACACAAGGAATGCTAGAAGTCTCATTAAACAACATGCATAGTAACATAAAAAATATTATATTTTTGTTTGTGGACTTTGTCGAACTGAGAGTTTGTGTGTGTGAGACAGTGCATACTGTTAATTGTTGAAAATAACTGGCCTGTAGTCTTAGTACTGTAGGAGTCATGTTGGTGTGTGACTATTACAATAAATCTGGCTGAGCAGAGGTGTGTGTGTTTTTGTGTGTGTGTGTGTGTGTGTGTGTGTGTGTGCGTGTGTGTGTGTGTGTGTGTGTGTGTGTGTGTGTGTGTGTGTGTGTGTGTGTACTTACTTAGGCCCAAATTGGGGACTTTCATCAGTTTACACACCAGTAGATTGGGGACGCCATTACCATTGGGGACCAAAACCACGGTCCCCAATTAGATTTCATTGCAGTTGCATTCAGCATGCTCAAATATGCATTTCTGACTTAAAATCTCCCTTGTCCCCAAAATTGACTTATTTCAGATATTTTGTGTGTGTGTGTGGTCTCACTCTGCCGCCCCCCCCCAATCTGTGTATAACTCTACATTGCCCCTAGTGGATGTGTGTGGAACTGTTCACGTCCCCAAAAGTGCGTTATGTCAGAAGTGTATCATAGAAGGGAAGTCGTAAATGATCACTTGGCAAACAATAACTTAACATAAAATAAAGTGCGTGTGTGTGTGTGTGTGTGTGTGTGTGTGTGTGTGTGTGTGTGTGTGTGTGTGTGTGTGTGTGTGTGTGTGTGTGTGTGAGGAAGGGATGAGGTGATATTCATGTGTGCCCATGTGAAGGATGTAGCTCTTTGCCGTAACACAGTAAAAAAGTGGCTGTTAGTCTCTGACTGGTTGGCTACACATGTCTTAGGCGGTACTGCATCAAAAAGCGACATTAGTGTGTAAGTGATATCACCACATGGCCTAGGGAACACTTCACAAAACCACTGTCAGTAACTACAGTTCGTTGCTACATCTGTAAGTGCAAGTTAAAATGCAAAGAGAAAGCCATTTATCAACAACACCCAGAAACGCCGCCGGCTTAGCTGAGCCGAGCTCATCTAAGAAAGACTGATGCAAAGTGAAAAAGTGTTCTGTGGTCTGACGAGTCCACATTTCAAATTGTTTTTGGAAACTGTGGACGTCGTGTCCCCTGGAACTAAGAGGAAAAGAACCATCCGGTGCAAAGTTCAAAAGCCAGCATCTGTGATGGTATGATGGTGTATTAGTGCCAAAGGCATGGGTAACTTGCACATCTTTGAAGGCACCATTAATCCTGAAAGGTACATACAGGTTTAGTAGCAACATATGTTGCCATCCAAGAACGTCTTTTTCATGGAAGCTCCTGCTTATTTCAGCAAGCCAATGCCTAGCCACATTCTGCACGTGTTACAACAGTGTGGTTTCGTAGTAAAAGAGTGCGGGTACTAGACTAGCCTGCCTGTAGTCTAGACCTGTCTCCCGCTGAAAATGTGTGGCGCATTATGAAGTGTAAGATACGAAAACGGAGACCCTGGACTTTTGAACAACTTAAGCTGTACATCAAGCAAGAATGGGAAAAAATTCCAACTGAAAAGCTTCAAAAATTGGTCTCTTCAGTTCCCAAACGTTTACTGGGTGTTGTTAAAAGGAAAGGCAATGTAACACAGTGGTAAAAATGCCCCTGTGTTGCTGCCATTAAATTCTAATTAATGATTATTTTGAAAAAAAAAAGTTGCTCAGTTCGAACAATAAATATCTTGTCTTTGCAGTCTATTCAATTGAATATAAGTTGAAAAGGATTTGCAAATCATTGTATTCTGTTTTTATTTACGAATTACACAACGTGCCAACTTCATTGGTTTTGGGTTTTGTAAAATCATGGTTAATCAAACAACACAATTAGGAAACGACAAAAGTCGTTGAGAATATTGATATTGTGTTGACGCCATTCTTGCAAGATTAACGACAAACCATGGAAGTTGTCTTTTTTGGAGAAAGGTTCCTTTTGTTATGGGTCGGGTCTCTGGAGAGCTCTTGGTGAGTGATTATTGTGTTAGGCATGGAATCATGAATGATATGATTTGGGGATCTGATAGACATCTTCCTTGATCTTTTCTCATCATATCTTCTATATTCTCTCTTGGATCTGGGCTCACCCTTTTCAGCTTTCTTCCCACCCTCTGGTCTTTGTTATTAGTCCGCTTCTATAATCTTTCTTGGAATCATTTAACAAAAAATTTAAGTAAGGAACCCCACAAAAGCACCGTAATCTCAAGGGATCATTTGTTGCCGTGTCCTTGGACCTACGGCTCTCTGTTTTCTTTCTCCCAGTTGCCATGGTGCTCCAGGCAACCAATACCACCAACACCACGCTTCATTACAGCGAGAGAGCTGTCGCTTATGCATCGTTTCTTTTGCAGGATTTTTGAAGGAAGTGGCCAGTGATTTTCCTCTCCCTGACTTCAAAACCAAGCAGTAGAAATTGTGCCGAGCTACGAGGTTAGAGAGTCACCTGTAATTTTTAGCGTTGAATCCACTAATGGAAAATCAATTGGGCTCTGTTAAAGGTTTTTGGCTAGCTGCCACATTGGTATTTGTTGTATTCACATGATTGAATAATTTGACATGCACTATATTAATTTCAGTAGCTCTGAAAGTAAGAACAGCTTTTGTACAATCCGCTGAATCAGGTCCGTGGGCTTTTAGCACAGAGATAAACATTTAGCGCCTTCTTACATCTTAACTTCATTCATCCATGCCCAGAGTTTAACCATTCAACCACATGACCTCCTTTTAATTGTGTATTCATCAAATTGCTGTGCAACAAGCACCGCTAACATGGACCTTAAAACTTTGCAAATGTTGCTAATGAGCTGACATTGGCCAACCATTAGCATCAAATCTAAATACAGCAGTGGTGCCTAATTTTTTTAAGACCACCACTTGTTTCTGTCAAACCTCTCTCTGATTGGTAAAAGAGGAACAACTGTAAAACGTATGCTTTGCTGTGCTTAAAGCTACGTGTGACATCAGAATATAATAAAGTGGTTTTACAGGTGTAGAGTATTCCCTCAACATTTCACGGTTGCCTTTCTATGGCCTCAGTGTATCACGGATTTCAGAGTACCGTGTGTATGAAGTGTTTTATGAGCATGTTTGTAAGTGCACAGGCTGTAGGGAGATCTTTGAAGGATTTAAAATGCATGTAATTCACAGACATTATCAATTAAATCTTGTTCCTACTTTGGAAATTCACCATAAATGGGGGTGTTTGGAACGTTGGAATGTAACTCCTGCAGTAACCGAGGTCACTCTGTACACAGTCTTCGTCAGCAATCAATCCCAAGAGGTCCGTCATAGACCTTATTGTAAAAAAAACAAAGCAGAAAGACCAAATCGCAGTTGCATAAGAAATTATGTAAATTCGATTAGTTTATTTCAGACTAGAGCTGGGCGATAGGCATACTTGCCAACCTTGAGACCTCCGATTTCGGGAGGTGGGAGGTGGGGGGCGTGATTGGGGGTAGGGCGGAAGCGTGGTTGGGGCGGGGGCTGTAGTTGAGAGGAGTATATGGATGTGAATTCTCCCTGCCCACTGGGTGTGAGTTTTCCTTGCCCTTTTGTGGGTTCTTCCGAGGATGTTGTAGTCGTAATGATTTGTGCAGTCCTTTGAGACATTTGTGATTTGGGGCTATATAAATAAACATTGATTGATTGATTGATTGATTGATAATTCACCAACTCGAGTAGGGACGGCGTGGCGCAGTGGGAGAGTGGCCGTGCGCAACCCGAGGGTCACTGGTTCAAATCCCACCTAGAACCAACCTCGTCACGTCCGTTGTGTCCTGAGCAAGACACTTCACCCTTGCTCCTGATGGGTGCTGGTTGGCGCCTTGCATGGCAGCTCCCTCCATCAGTGTGTGAATGTGTGTGTGAATGGGTAAATGTGGAAGTAGTGTCAAAGCGCTTTGAGTACCTTGAAGGTAGAAAAGCGCTATACAAGTACAACCCATTTATTTCATATATATAAATGAAATACTTGATTTTCAGTGAATTCTAGCTATATATATGAAATATATATAAAAAGAAAATAGTTGAATTTCAGACGGCACCTATCAAATACACAGTAATAAAAACACAGTTGTTCTACTAACTGTACTGTGCTTGCTGGTTACTAAAAAAATATATATTTGAGTAACCTTTGTTCTGCCATTTGCGTACTGGCGAGCAATCTCCGAATCCGGGAACATATCCTTCACCTATTTGTTGTAGACATCCGCAAATGAGAACGGGATGTTGCTTCTAGCTATCAGCAAAGCCATATTTGTTTCAGCATAAGTTACACCATCGGGTCTCCATTTTGCGAGGTGGCCCATAATACTGGGTTCTGAACGATGCTGCGCTGCGGACGCTGTGTGCTTCGCTGACCGTTCATGACTGAGTATATCCGTTCGGCCACCGTGTTCAGTGGAGAAGTCTGTTCTACAAAATTTACAGGCAACATACCCCTTCCCCTTTGAACTCTCCTGGATAAACTGAAATTCTTGTTTCCATTCGTTTTGGAACATGCAAGCGTACTTCTTGATTTTGCTTGTCGACGGTGTAATATATTGGGTTGGACTCAATAACCAGGCGAGGTGATAAAGTTACGTCTCTTTACTGTGGGCTTCAGAACAGACTCCCTAATGCATATGTTCCTTGACTGCACTTAAATGGAGGGTTGGCAAGTATAGCGATAAGGCTAAAAACCATATCTTGATATATTTTTTTATATTGATGGATACTAATAATTATTGCGACCTTTTATGAATTTTTTTAGCCTGCCAATAAATACAGTAAAACAATTTCCAATTTAGCAAGAGTGCTATTTATCAATTGAGAGGGTGTCTGGTAACCAGGTAGGAGGAGCACGGCTAAGGTAACACAATTAAAGTAGATTTGAAGGTAGTTGCAGATTTGAAACACTATATGGCAGTAGTGTATAAGCTATTGAACACCACATGGAGTCATTTTGGAAGCAACTAATTAAACCAACATAATGGAAGTGTCAATATCTTGTCGCACCATTTGCAAACCAACAAAACTAAAGACAAGTTTACATTATTGAGTGGATGTATTAAAATATCATAGTTTCTCTTCTCACTCCATGCGAAAAAATCCACAGCGACACAGAAAGATGCCGCAACCAAATGGTTGTTGATACTGTTACCCGATTGGCTGTTAGCATGTCCTCTCCATTGCTCAGTGACACTTCCTGTTTCCTGTTTGCTGGGTTCCCAAATCATGAGTGACTTAATGAAAAGAACCTTGAATAATAATTTATTGTTTTCCCCCTAAAAATATAAAAAATATTATTAAATAATAATATTCAAATATTTTATCGAACGCATTTTATATTGGGGCAGCACGGTGTGACAGGGGTTAGTGCGTCTGCCACACAACACAAATGTCCTGGGTCCGATCCTGCGCTCGGGATCTTTCTGTGTGGAGTTTGCATGTTCTCCCCGTGACGCCGTGGGTTTGCGTCCGGGTACTCCGGCTTCCTCCCACCTCCAAAGTCAGGCACCTGGGGATAGGTTGATTGGCAACACTAAATTGACCCAGGTGTGTGAATGTGAGTGTGAATGTTGTCTGTCTATCTGCCACTATTGATTGAACTTTCACAGTATCATGTTAGACCCGCTCGACATACATTGCTTTCGGTCCCCTAGAGGGGGGGGGTTGCCCACATCTGAGGTCCTCTCCAAGGTTTCTCATAGTCAGCATTGTCACTGGCGTCCCACTGGATGTGAATTCTCCCTGCCCACTGGGTGTGAGTTTTCCTTGCCCTTTTGTGGGTTCTTCCGAGGATGTTGTAGTCGTAATAATTTGTGCAGTCCTTTGAGACATTTGTGATTTGGGGCTGTATAAATAAACATTGATTGATTGATTGATTGATTGATCTGTATTGGACCAGGCTTACTTTCGACACCCACAAACATTCTGTCCGAAGAAGGCAACACGGGCAGAACGACTACTTTGTTGTGTGGTCGTACGATAAGCGAGATAGTATACAAAAAACTACGGCAAACTTTCGGTGAAAGTTTGTCGTCAAAGTGGGGTATAGAAAAAAAAATAAGGCTATATATCATTTAGTATAAAAAAAAAATATTCCTGGAAAAATACTGTGAATGAATGAATTTATTTATTTATTTTTTTTAAATGGTCAGTTTCTCTATCATCAATTTGGACGGATGGTTTTGTGCGGCAAAGTTGCATCCTGCGGTGATTGGAGACCCTATTCGTCTGAATACCCTGACGATAAGGCCTCTACCTTATGTTTATGAATGCTGGCTATAGTAACGCTCGCAGCCCTGGGCAAACTCTGAAGCCTGTTGCTGTGCTGTTTTAATGGCCACGCTTGGACTCCATCATGAAGCATTGAAGACCCTGCTGGCTGGTTGGAAATAATTAATAAGAAAAGTGTAAGAAACTCTTTCTTCGGCATGTGATAAATGTAATTGACTTTGAGAACTTATTTTCTTGGTGAAATGAGCATAATTGCCAACCTTGAGACCTCCGATTTCGGTCGGGGGGAGGCGTGGTTGGGGGCGTGGTTAAGAGGGGTGACGTATAATTCACCAACTCGAGTATTTCATATATATTTCATATATATATATATATATGAAATTTATATAGAAATTTATTTTTACAGTGTTTCCCACAGGTCAGGCATCTATTTGCGGTGGTCGGGCGGCAGGAGGGTGGGGTGGGGGTTGATGGGGGGTGGCAGTGGCGGCAGCGATGACCAAGAAGTACGCGGAGTTGGAATATAATTACAACACTTTATGTACAAATTTATATACATATTTATATAATATTTACATATTTATATAATATGTTACTACAAGCGGTAGGAGGCCACGGGGAAGACCCAGGACACGTTGGGAAGACTATGTCTCCCGGCTGGCCTGGGAACGCCTCGGGATCCCCTGGGAAGAGCTAGACGAAGTGGCTGGGGAGAGGGAAGTCTGGGCTTCCCTGCTTAGGCTGCTGCCCCCGCGACCCGACCTCGGATAAGCGGAAGAAGATGGATGGATGGATGGAAGCTCCATTCATAGACAGAGTCCCACTGCTTTTATGAGCGGTCGAGCGAGTAAAAAGCCGAAAAAAAAAAAAAAAATGTATTCATTTATTTTTATTTATTTTTAATTTGTGGCGGCCGTAATTCTTTCGTGGCGAGCCGCAAAAAAAAAAATGTGTTGTAAACCCTGATATATGTATGTATGAAATACTTGACTTTCAGTGAATTCTATTTATATACATTTATTTTATTATATATATAAATAAAATAAATAGTTGAATTTCCGACGGCATCTATCAAACACAGTTGTTCTGTACAGCAAGCACTGTACTTTGCTTGCTGGTTACTTAAAAAAACAACAACACTTACCTTTCACTATTTGAGAAACCTTTGTTCTGCCATTTGCATATTGGCGAGCGATCTCCGAATACGGGAACATCTTTCACGGATTTGTTGTAGACACCCGCAAATTAGAACGGGATGTTGCTTCCAGCTATCACCATAGCTATCTTTGTATCAGCATAAGATACACCATCGGGTCTCCATTTTGCGAGGTGGGCCATAATACCGGGTTGTGAACGATGCTGCGCTGCGGACACTTTGTGCTTCGCTGACCGTTCATGGCTGAATATCCGTTCGGCCGCCGTGTTCAATGGAGAAGTCTGTTCTACAAAATTTACAGGCAACATACCCCTTCCCCTTCGAACTCTCCTGGATAAACTGAAATTCTTGTTTCCAATCGTTCTGGAACTTGCAAGCGTATTTTTTCATTTTGCTCGTCGACGGTGTAATATATATTGGGTTTGAGTCAATAACCAGGCGACGTGATGAAGTTACGTCTCTTTACTGTGGGTTTTAGAACAGACGCCCTAATGCATGTTCCTTGACGGCACTTAAATGTAGAATATATTTACATTATATTCTATGTACAGTAGATGGCAGTATTGTCCTGTTTAAGAGGGTCACAACATTGAGTCAGGTCTGTCTGCATGGAGCTGGAGGGGGCGTGACCTCCAGCTCCGCCTGAATTTCGGGAGAAAATTTGTCCCGGGAGGTTTTCGGGAGGGGCGCTGAATTTCGGGAGTCTACCGGAAAATCCGGGAGGTTTGGCAAGTATGGCAATGAGTGTTTTATCGTAATTCCAAGCATGCTCAACACCTCTTTCACGCTGCATTCTGCATCCATTGTTAGGAGTAGAATTAGATGGAACCCAAGGATGCAGAGACGGATTGTTTGTAGACAAAAAGTTCTTCCTTTATTCCGGGCGGAAGGAGGATGTAGCCACAAAAAACAAAGCGATGGTGGAGCCCAAAAACACACTATAAAAACTACTTAGATAAATACAAAAACTAAACCAAAAGCGCTAGTAAAGACTAGGAATAATACAGACGGATAAGATAAAAAACAAACTAGTAAAGTACAAAAATAAATCTCTAGACGAGGCTAGGAAACATACTTCAAGAATGAAGTAAAACAGAAACAAAAAATAGTAAACTGAAAGCACTAGTGGGAGCTAGGTAAACAGGCAAACCTGCAAGATGCACGAGCAAAAACACGAGGGTTTAGCAAGTGAAACGAGAAACACAGTCATGCGTGAGGAACAGCAGTTACCAACAAAGTACCGGCGCTTACGGGCCGTAAGCACCCAGTAAATAAAGGCACTGTAATCAACCTCAGGTGTGTTGGATTGACCAGCGTCAGCTGAACTCCAGACTGTGGATGAGAGAGAGAGTCAATCTGATGTGCAAATCGATTACAACCAAGATCATGAAACTTAAGTTTACCACATCCATCGCTCATTAGCATTGTAGCACCAACAAATATTTAGCACTTTAAATATGAGATATTAATGTATCTACTGACAACAAATGAACAAATGACTGCCGCTCTCTTGCAGCTGCCATGTGTGGCAAGGTGGTGTGTGCAAAGGTGCACAGTCTTACAACCACATCTCAATATTCCTCTCCTCATGTTTTATTCACCTTTCCCATCTAGTCCCTCCAGCGTCGTTCCTCTATTCAAATGGCAATCAATGCAGCCAGAATGTCTGCGGCCGCTGAAACAGTCATTGTTATAGGACAGATCATTTTAAAATTGACATGGATTCTTTCTGCTGGGCCACAGTCCCCGAGGGCGGGTAAACTGTAAAAGACGTCGCCAAATTCAATTCTGATAATGAAATTTGTGTGGGTTCTGTAATTTTTTTATTCATTGGAACAGCATGAGAGGATATATATATATCCACACACACACACACACACACACACACACGTTTACACACTTTTTAAAATCTTTTTACTCCCAGCGAAAGACCGGTATTCCTCCACACACAGACCATATAGCAGGGCTGTACAGTCCTTCCCTTGGCGCGATTCCTCCCAAATGCACCACGGTCATAAACTTCCCTCTCCCAATTTACTTTCCCTTTATGAGCCACTACCATGTCACGTTAGCTTAGGGCAGTGGTTCTCAAATGGGGGTACACGTACCCCAGGGGTTACTTGAAGGTATGCCAAGGGGTACGTGAGAGTTTTTTTTTTATTTTCTAAAAATAGCAACAATTCAAAAATCTTTTATAAATATATTTATTGAATAATACTTCAACAAAATATAAATGTATGTTCATAAACTCCATCCATCCATCCATCATCTTCCGCTTATCCGAGGTCGGGTCGCGGGGGCAGCAGCCTAAGCAGGGAAGTCCAGGCTTCCCTATCTCCAGCCACTTCGTCTAGCTCTTCCCGGGGGATCCCGAGGCGTTCCCAGGCCAGCCGGGAGACATAGTCTTCCCAACGTGTCCTGGGTCTTCCCCGTGGCCTCCTACCAGCTGGACGTGCCCTAAACACCTCCCTAGGGAGGCGTTCGGGTGGCATCCTGACCAGATGCCCGAACCACTTCATCTGGCTCCTCTCGATGTGGAGGAGCAGCGGCTTTACTTTGAGTTCCTCCCGGATGGCAGAGCTTCTCACCCTATCTCTAAGGGAGAGCCCCGCCACCCGGCGGAGGAAACTCATTTCGGCCGCTTGTACCCGTGATCTTATCCTTTCGGTCATGACCCAAAGCTCATGACCATAGGTGAGGATGGGAACGTAGATCGACCGGTAAATTGAGAGCTTTGCCTTCTGGCTCAGCTCCCTCTTCACCACAACGGATCGATACAACGTCCGCATTACTGAAGACGCCGCACCGATCCGCCTGTCGATCTCACGATCCACTCTTCCCCCACTCGTGAACAAGACTCCTAGGTACTTGAACTCCTCCACTTGGGGCAGGGTCTCCTCCCCAACCCGGAGATGGCACTCCACCCTTTTACGGGCGAGAACCATGGACTCGGACTTGGAGGTGCTGATTCTCATTCCGGTCGCTTCACACTCGGCTGCGAACCGATCCAGTGAGAGCTGAAGATCCCGGCCAGATGAAGCCATCAGGACTACATCATCTGCAAAAAGCAGAGACCTAATCCCGTGGCCACCAAACCGGAACCCCTCAACGCCTTGGCTGCGCCTAGAAATTCTGTCCATAAAAGTTATGAACAGAATCGGTGACAAAGGACAGCCTTGGCGGAGTTCAACCCTCACTGGAAACGTGTCCGACTTACTGCCAGCAATGCGGACCAAGCTCTGACACTGATCATACAGGGAGCGGACTGCCACAATAAGACATTCCGATACCCCATACTCTCTGAGCACTCCCCACAGGACTTCCCGAGGGACACGGTCGAATGCCTTCTCCAAGTCCACAAAGCACATGTAGACTGGTTGGGCAAACTCCCATGCACCCTCAAGAACCCTGCCGAGAGTATAGAGCTGGTCCACAGTTCCACGACCAGGACGAAAACCCCACTGTTCCTCCTGACTCCGAGGTTCGACTATCCGGCGAAGCCTCCTCTCCAGTACACCTGAATAAACCTTACCGGGAAGGCTGAGGAGTGTGATCCCACGATAGTTGGAACACACCCTCCGGTCCCCCTTCTTAAAGAGAGGGACCACCACCCCGGTCTGCCAATCCAGAGGTACCGCCCCCGATGTCCACGCGATGCTGCAGAGTCTTGTCAACCAAGACAGCCCCACAGCATCCAGAGCCTTAAGGAACTCCGGGCGGATCTCATCCACCCCCGGGGCCTTGCCGCCGAGGAGCTTTTTAACTACCTCAGCGACCTCAGCCCCAGAAATAGGAGAGTCCACTACAGATTCCCCAGGCACCGCTTCCTTAAAGAAAGACGTGTTGGTGGGATTGAGGAGGTCTTCGAAGTATTCCCTCCACCGATCCACAACATCCGCAGTCGAAGTCAGCAGAACACCATCCGCACCATACACGGTGTTGATAGTGCACTGCTTCCCCTTCCTGAGGCGCCGTATGGTGGTCCAGAATCGCTTCGAAGCCGTCCGGAAGTTGTTTTCCATGGCTTCCCCGAACTCTTCCCATGTCCGAGTTTTTGCCTCTGCGACCGCTAAAGCTGCACACCGCTTGGCCCGTCGGTACCTGTCCACTGCCTCCGGAGTCCTATGAGCCAAAAGAACCCGATTCATAAACTGTGAAAGGAAATGCAGCAATGTAATATTCAGTGTTGACTGCTAGATTTTTTGTGGACATGTTCCATTAATATTGATGTTAAAGATTTCTTTTTTTGTGAAGAAATGTTTAGAATTAAGTTGATGAATGCAGATGGATCTCTATTACAATCCCCAAAGAGGGCACTTTAAGTTGATGATTACTTCTATGTGTAGAAATATTTATTTATAATTGAATCGCTTGTTTATTTTCCAAAAAGTTTTTAGTTATTTTTATGTCTTTTTTTCCCAAATAGACCACTAGAAATGAGCAATATTTTGCACTGTTTTAAGATTTGATAAATCAGAAACTGATTACATATTGCTGTATTTTACTTCTTTATTTCTTGTTTTCAACCAAAAATGCTTTGCTCTGATTAGGGGGTACTTGAATCAAAAAAATGTTCACAGGGGGTACATCACTGAAAAAAGGTTGAGAACCACTGGCTTAGGGGATGAAAGGAAAGTTTTTGCTGCTTTGCTTGCTGGTAGTGTTTTTATCCAGTATCTTGACGTACATCAAATATCAAACCTTTCCAGCCTCTCTTATCTTTTGTAGATTTCATATTGGGTAGTAATGATGGTTTGCTTTGTTCGTCATAGCTGTTCCTGGTAAAATATCACAAAGTAAGACTTTTTGCCTAGTTTTCCTGCTTGCTTAGAACATATTTTTTGTCATTCTTTTTTATTAACTTTTTGTTACTTTTGTCATCCTTTTGCAAAACTCTGCCATTCTTCTCTGGAGTCCATGCGACGGCTCCAACATTGATTTAATTATAATAAACAGGTAGGGGGCCTTGCTAGTGACTAATCTTAGTCAGCTTGATTAATGATGTTTGTGTAGCTGCTGGACTGAAATTAGCCAGAGAAATACGAGTGCTGTGTGTGTGTGTGTGTGCGTGCGCGGGAGGAGTTTTCTTCAGGCATTTGTGTTTGAGAACTGGGTGCCCTCCAGTTTGGTGCACAGGGACAAACGTACCCGCCCCAATCACAGCACAATCTGTTTGCATCGCTGATCTGTGGGAAAACAGGCCATGAATCATCATTAGTTATGATGATAATTATGCACAATGTTGCTTTCCCACGGCTGCAATGCCAATCATGTACAGGCAGTCAAAAGTGTTACAGATGCTGTTTGCTCTCATGCCGAAGCCGCACATATTGAGCGACCATTGCTGATGCTGCGTCATTAAATAGCACTAGTCTGTTGAATTATTTGCCTCCCCTTTAACCTTCACTGTTTGATATGTATGTTTTTTAATACCAAATTATTGACATGTAAAAGTCAAAGTACCACTGATGGTCACACACACACACTAGGTGTGGTGAAATTACTCTTTGCGTTTGACCCACGTCCCCCCCCCCCCCACCCCCCACCCTGGATGGTGAGGGGAGCAATGAGCAGCAGTGGTGGTCGCGCTCGGGAATCATTTTGGTGATTTAACCCCCAATTCCAACCCTTGAGGCTGATTGCCAAGCAGGGAGGTAATGGGTCCCATTTTTATAGTCTTTGGTATGACTCGGTATAACTCACGACCTACCAATTTTAGGGTGGACACTTTAACCACAAGTACACTGAGCAGGTCTATCAATCAATCAATCAATCAATGTTTATTTATATAGCCCCAAATCACAAATGTCTCAAAGGACTGCACAAATCATTACGACTACAACATCCTCGGAAGAACCCACTAAAGGGCAAGGAAAACTCACACCCAGTGGGCAGGGAGAATTCACATCCAGTGGGACGCCAGTGACAATGCTGACTATGAGAAACCTTGGAGAGGACCTCAGATGTGGGCAACCCCCCCCCCCCCTCTAGGGGACCGAAAGCAATGGATGTCGAGCGGGTCTAACATGATACTGTGAAAGTTCAATCCATAGTGGCTCCAAGACAGCAGCGAGAGTCCCGTCCACAGGAAACCATCTCAAGCGGATCAGCAGCGTAGAGATGTCCCCAACCGATACAGGCGAGCGGTCCATCCTGGGTCCCGACGAGCGGTCCATCCTGGGTCTCGACTCTGGACAGTCAGTACTTCATCCATGGTCATCGGACCGGACCCCCTCCACAAGGGAGGAGGGGACATAGGAGAAAGAAAAGAAGCGGCAGATCAACTGGTCTAAAAAGGAGGTCTATTTAAAGGCTAGAGTATACAGATGAGTTTTAAGATGAGACTTAAATGCTTCTACTGAGGTAGCATCTCGAACTGTTACCGGGAGGGCATTCCAGAGTACTGGAGCCCGAACGGAAAACGCTCTATAGCCCGCAGACTTTTTTTGAGCTCTAGGAATCACTAATAAGCCGGAGTTATGGATTATGGTTAATGGATATCAATAAAATAACAGGTGGATTGCAATAGAAAAAAAATATTTCTCTGCTTCGTTAATCACAGTTAAAGCATCATCAAAACGTCTTCTTTGTTTGTAAACATGCTAACCTTGAAGACACCTTGTCTGTCATAGCTACATGTGAGTACCGTATTTTTGGGAGTATAAGTCGCTCCGGAGTATAAATCGCACCCGCTGAAAATGCATACTAAAGAAGGGAAAAATCATATATAAGTCGCACTGGAGTATAAGTCGCATTTTTGGGGGAATTTTTTTGGATAAAACCCAACACCAAGAATAGACATTTGAAAGGCAATTCAAAATAAATAAAGAACAGTGAACAACATGCTGAATAAGTGTACGTTATATCAGTGGTCCCCAACCTTTTTGTAGCTGCAGACCGGTCAACGCTTGATAATTTTTTTTTTTGTCATGAAAAAGGGAGTTTTTTTGGGTTGGTGCACTAATTGTAAGTGTATATTGTGTTTTTTATGTTGATTTAAGTAACAAAAAACAAAAAAAAATTCATTAAAAATTATTCTGCGGCCCGATACCAATTGAGCCGCGGCCCGGTGGTTGGGGACCACTGCGTTATATGACGCATAGATAACCAACTGAGAAGGTCTCTGGTATGTTAACGTAACATATTATGGTAAGAGTCATTCTAATAACATATAGAACATGCTATACGTTTACCAAACAATCTGTCACTTTTAATTGATAAATCCGATTAAATCTTATACGTCTAGTCTCTTACGGGAATGAGCTAAATAATATTATTTGATATTTTACGGTAATGTGTTAATTTCACACATAAGTCGCTCCCGCGTATAAGTCGCACCCCTGCCCAAACTATGAAAAAAAACTGCGACTTATAGTCCAAAAAATACGGTAATATGGAAAAAAAAGCTCCGACTTGCTTCGGGAGAAATTGTTAGACGGATATAAGAAGACACTTAAAGGGAACATACTGTATATCATTCTGCATTTGTTCAAGTTTTAGACAGCACTAGCTTTTTTTTCTTCACTCCCCTTGCTCCAGTGCAGCCCGCATTGATGTATGAACATATATGAATATTTGGTGTTCGTCAGAGAGGCCGTTGGCGTGAATTAGCAGCCACGTTCCTGTCAGTCTAGCCGGGAGCAGCCAAGGGTACAGATTTAGCTTACCACTTCCACGTGTGAATTGCAATGAAATCAATCAATCAATGTTTATTTATATAGCCCTAAATCACAAGTGCCTCAAAGGGCTGCACAAACCACAACGACGTCCTCGGTAGGGCCCACATAAGGGCAAAGAAAAACTCACCCCAGTGGGACATCGACAATGATGACTATGAGAAACCTTGGAGAGGACCGCATATGTGGGCAACCCTTCCCCCGCAGTGGACCGAAAGCAATGGATGTCGATCGGATCTAACATGATATTATGATAGTCCAATCCATAGTGGATCTAACGTAACCGTGATAATCAAGTCCAAAGTGGATCCAATATAGTAGCTAGAGTCCCATCCAAGGTGGAGCCAGCAGGAAACCATCCCAAGCGGAGGCGGATCAGCAGCACAGAGATGTCCCCAAACGATACACAGGCGAGCGGTTCATCCTGAGTCCCGAGTCTGGACAGCCAGTACTTCATCCATGGCCACCGGACCGGACCCCTTCCATAAGGGAGGGGGGGATAAAGGAGAAAAATAAACAAAACGGCAGATCAACTGGTCTAAAAAGGGGGTCTATTTAAAGACTAGAGTATACAAATGAGTTTTAAGATGAGACTTAAATGCTTCTACTGAGGTAGCATCTTGAACTGTTACCGGGAGGGCATTCCAGAGTACTGGAGCCCGAATGGGAAACACTCTAGAGCCCGCAGACTTTTTTGGGGCCCTGGGAATCACTAATAAGCCGGAGTCCTTTGAACGCAGATTTCTTGCCGGGACATATGGTACAAAACATTGGACAAGATAGGCTGGAGCTAGACAGTGTAGTATTTAATATGTAAGTAGTAAAACCTTAAAGTCACATCTTAAGTGCACAGGAAGCCAGTGCAGGTGAGCCAGTATGAAAGAATAATGGGCTCTCATTGTAAAGGCTCTATGTAAATGCAATCAATCATCAATATTATTGTTATTAGTTGGAATAATGTGGACCAGCTCTATACTCTCGGCAGGGTTCTTGAGGGTGCATGGGAGTTTGCCCAACCAGTCCAAATGTGTTTTGTGGACTTGGAGAAGGCATTCAACCGTGTCCCCTCGGGAAGTCCTGTGGGGAGTGCTCAGAGAGTATGGGGTATCGGACCTTCTTATTGTGGCGGTCCGCTCCCTGTATGATCAGTGCCAGAGCTTGGTCCGCATTGCTGGCAGTAAGTCGAACACATTTCCAGTGAGGGTTGGACTCCGCCAAGGCTGTCCTTTGTCACCGATTCTGTTCATAACTTTTATGGACAGAATTTCTAGGTGCAGTCAAGGGGTTGAGGGGTTCCGGTTTGGTAACCGCAGGATTAGGTCTCTGCTTTTTGCAGATGATGTGGTCCTGATGGCTTCATCTGACCGGGATCTTCAGCTCTCGCTGGATCGGTTCGCTGCCGAGTGTGAAGCGACCGGAATGAGAATCAGCACCTCCAAGTCCGAGTCCATGGTTCTCGCCCGGAAAAGGGTGGAGTGCCATCTCCGGGTTGGGGAGGAGACCCTGCCCCAAGTGGAGGAGTTCAAGTACCTAGGAGTCTTGTTCACGAGTGAGGGAAGAGTGGATCGTGAGATCGACAGGCGGATCGGTGCGGCGTCTTCAGTAATGCGGACGTGGTACCGATCCGTTGTGGTGAAGAAGGAGCTGAGCCGGAAGGCAAAGCTCTCAATTTACCGGTCGATCTACGTTCGCATCCTCACCTATGGTCATGACCGAAAGGATAAGATCACGGGTACAAGCGGCCGAAATGAGTTTCCTCCGCCGTGTGGCGGGGCTCTCCCTTAGAGATAGGGTGAGAAGCTCTGCCATCCGGGAGGAACTCAAAGTAAAGCCGCTGCTCCTTCACATCGAGAGGAGCCAGATGAGGTGGTTCGGGCATCTGGTCAGGATGCCACCCGAACGCCTCCCTAGGGAGGTGTTTAGGGCACGTCCAACCGGTAGGAGGCCACGGGGAAGACCCAGGACACGTTGGGAAGACTATGTCTCCCGGCTAGCCTGGGAACACCTCGGGATCCCCCGGGAAGAGCTAGACGAAGTGGCTGGGGAGAGGGAAGTCTGGGTTTCCCTGCTTAGGCTGTTGCCCCCGCGACCCGACCTCGGATAAGCGGAAGATGATGGATGGATGGATGGATAGTTGGAATAAAATGGAGGAATAAGCAATGAGAAAGACTGAAAATCACTCAAAAATAATCCAAAGAGGTTGCTTTCCTCAGAGGTTGTCACGTGACAAATTGCAGCACTCAAAATTAGTGAAGAGGGAAGCTTTTCTAGGTAAAATTGCCAGTTTGGGGCATAATGAATTGATCTAGAAGGACATTTTGTTTCAGTGTTGACTGGAGGGTGTACGTGGAAATGAGGCTAATGCAATTCATTACGTGGATTATGAGTGGTAGGATAACTTGCATGTATGCTGAGGCTGCAACACAATGCGCTAAGACTCAAACTGCAAACAAGGCACTAAATATACAGCAGCAGAATTGAGTCACAATAGCAGAGGAAAGCTTCTTACTACTTTGGATGTATGCAGATATACCACAGCATCACTAGATGCGATGATGATCCATTATTCACGCGTTTGTCTTTACATGTATCCCCTTGTACGTCGTATTACATGTGTGGTTGGCAAACATAAACAGGCTCTGACGCTAAACACACATTGCTGCAGCATGTGTGCATAGGCTGTGAAAGCTTCAAACAGTGGGATCCTCCCAAGGCAACGTTAATGGAATGAAGTCACTGAGAGGACGACACGTGCCGTCTCTTGTCCTACACGCAGTTAAGGAGATGCCAGAGGGATGTACTGTAGATATCCTCACCGTTTTACCCCCTTCATGTTCCTTCTATTAGTTATTAACAGAGGAGCGGCGCATAGTGAAATGGAGGCGGTGAATCGAGGGATTAACTGGAAAAAAACAGGATGAAGTCCTAACCGTTACTGGCAGACCAGTACAAACATGTCTAGCTTTCTCTCTCTATATAGCGGGATTGGCCATGCAGAGCAGGTCTTTTGTCTCCTCCCAAGAGCACTGCGTTCATGAACAATATTATCAACCAAGGTCGCTCTCGGTGCCATGATGGACCTCTAAATCTCTGCACCCTCCCCCTTTCCTGCCCTTACCTATTCTGTTCGCATCCTCTTATCGGCCGCGCTCACACTTGCGGTGGTCTGCCTTCATTGGCCGAAGGGCCCCAGACGGACAGGATGGATGGAGATAACCTTTAAATCAGAGAAAAAAAGAAAAAAAAAATAGATGAGACCAGTTGGCGGGCCAGGGTTCTTTCTATGAGGCACAGTAGCGCCACAAAAGGCATGTAGACATATGTGTCACGATCGGCCTCCCGGATCAATCAATCAATCAATCAATGTTTATTTATATAGCCCCAAATCACAAATGTCTCAAAGGACTGCACAAATCATTACGACTACAACATCCTCGGAAGAACCCACAAAAGGGCAAGGAAAACTCACACCCAGTGGGCAGGGAGAATTCACATCCAGTGGGACGCCAGTGACAATGCTGACTATGAGAAACCTTGGAGAGGACCTCAGATGTGGGCAACCCCCCCCCCCCCCTAGGGGACCGAAAGCAATGGATGTCGAGCGGGTCTAACATGATACTGTGAAAGTTCAATCCATAGTGGCTCCAAGACAGCAGTGAGAGTCCCGTCCACAGGAAACCATCTCAAGCGGATCAGCAGCGTAGAGATGTCCCCAACCGATACAGGCGAGCGGTCCATCCTGGGTCCCGACGAGCGGTCCATCCTGGGTCTCGACTCTGGACAGTCAGTACTTCATCCATGGTCATCGGACCGGACCCCCTCCACAAGGGAGGGGGGGACATAGGAGAAAGAAAAGAAGCGGCAGATCAACTGGTCTAAAAAGGAGGTCTATTTAAAGGCTAGAGTATACGGATGAGTTTTAAGATCGGACATAGTTTTGTTCTTGAGTCCTTTTGTGTGTTTTATAAATATTTTTGGACTCTTCCGTTTCCTGAGTTGTGTGTGCACTTCCTTGTTTGTATTCGTCACCATGGCGACTTCATTTGCTCCACCTGCACTGACTTTCTGAGGCACACCTGTTTTTGATTATTGTTTGAGTATTTAAGCCTGCCTGCTACCTGTGTTCGTCCTGGATGTTTTGTTGGCTCTATGCAACGGTCACGTTTGTTATTCTGCCTTTGTATTTACCTTGCTAAGTCATGTCTTAGCTTCGCGTGCGCTCTGCACCTCGATACTCTTGGACATTGAACTCGATGCTTGCTAACCATTAGCATTTAGCTTCCTGTGCGTTGGTGCGCCATTTCTTTGCCTTTTGTCAGTGTTCTTTTGTCATTTTTATATTAAAACAAGCTCCTACCTGCAATCCTGCCTTGTCAGAGTCCTGCAGCATCTCGGGGTGGCAACTCGCGCATTCAGTATGCGTTCCAAACGTAACAATATGGCTTATTTAAAAGTGCACATTTAGGGATGGTATTGTAGCTGTGATGGGATAGTGTGTTGGTCGGAGTCAATGTGTCCTCTATTGTAGTGTGTAGGGCAGGCCTATTCAACGGGTGGCCCGCGGAACACATCCGGCCCGCAAAGCTTTTCATTTAGCCTGCAGAACATCACCCAAATAGCCTTGATTAGATCCATTCGAACAAGGGTTGCTCATGTATGCAGTACTCCTGTTACCCCGCACGGGGCGACAGCAAGGGATATGTGTCACATTGAAGAAGCAGTGGGGCAAGGAGAAGAAGACTACTCATTCAAACCAAAAATGACACCATCGACCCTGAAAAAAAAACAAAAGAAATCGCAAATATCGAAACTATTGTCCATAAAGATATTTATGTTTTCTTGTATTGAAATTGCTAACTTTGTGATGTATTCTGTATTTGTGGTCATACCTTGATCAAAACTTGTTCAACACATGTAGCACAAAAAACTCGTCCAGAGTCGGGACCCAGGATGGACCGCACGCCTGTGTATCGGTCGGGGACATCTCTGCGCTGCTGATCCGCCTCCGCTTGGGGTGGTTTCCTGCTGGCTCCACTGTGGACGGGACTCTCTCTGCTGTGTTGGATCCACTTTGGACTGGACTCTAACGGTTGTGTTGGATCCACTGTGGATTGAACTTTCACAGTATCATTTTAGACCCGCTCGACATCCATTGCTTTCGGTTCCCCTAGAGGGTAGGGGGGAAGGGTTGCCCACATATGCGGTCCTCTCCAAGGTTTCTCATAGTCATCATTGTCACTGACGTCCCGCTGGGTGTGAGTTTTACTTGCCCTTATGTGGGCTCTACCGAGGATGTCGTTGTGGTTTGTGCAGCCCTTTGAGACACTAATGATTTAGGGCTATATAAATAATCATTGATTGATTGATTGATTGATTGAAAACTTTCGCTGCACATGCTGAAAATGAGTAATGAGGGTCGACTAATGAATTTATTGACGGTGCAGTGTGAAAGCAGATGTGTTAACTTTGTAATTAAGTAGTTTCAAAGGAATATTACCTGCGGGGGCACTTTTTGACGAAGCATCCGAATTCCGATGTCCGACACCTGAACCATTGGACCCTTGAAACTGCGGCTCTCTTCATTATGTAGATGAATAGCCCTGAATAGCTGGCTTATAAAACCAATCTAAGGCTGCCAAATCCATATCTTCCCTGTCTTTTTTTATAACGGTTCCCAGCAACCGTCAGGAAAGTTTTGAGGAGCTTGTTCCTGCTTGAATGCATATGTAAGATCAAAGTGGTCTGAAATCAGCGCATTGAGCAAAAACAAAGAGCAAAAAGGAAGTAGTGTTTAACAATGCAAAGTCCAGCCTCTGCGCACTCTTTTGGCTTCTGCACTTTGGAGGTGCAGGTACACCATAACAGCCTCGGGGGCAAAATGTCCCATTGAAACAACAACCGGTGTGCTGCTTCCTTTTAGCTTTTCTCTTTGCCGTCATTATTCATCCTTTTATCCGCACGCCTGCAAAACTGTCAAGCACAACACATGCAGATGCCTGTTTTTTTTTTTTCCCAGGCCACCAGGTAAAAAACTAAACAAAAATCCATACACTACTGCTCTTGTTTAACTTGAAAATGACAAATAGATTACAAAGTGTAAATGACACGAGATGTTACAGCAGCGGATGTAAACAACGCTGTAGTTGTTTGGGAAAATGCTGTGGCTGTCCAGGCACAGCGCTACCTTGTCATGAGATATGAGCCCCAGGCGGCCGTCTCAGCGTGCCCGTGGCAAGCGCGTCCGCCAGGTGATTCGGTGAAGTTAATGAGGTCAACGCGCATAACCTTGTAGAGAACTTGTCATGTGACTGCTCGGTTGTAAAGGAGGGTTAATGTGGGGGTTTTCAGGGGTTCACCAGAACGATACGGATACGAAGATTGCATCTAATAATTCGCATCTGATATTATCAATCAATCAATCAATGTTTACTTATATACCCCTAAATCACTAGTGTCTCAAAGGGCTGCACAAACCACTACGACATCCTCGGTAGGCCCACATAAGGGCAAGGAAAACTCACACCCAGTGGGACGTCGGTGACAATGATGACTATGAGAACATGATACTGTGATACTGATGATACTGATGACTATGAGAACATATGAGAACATGATACTGTGAAAGATCAATCCATAATGGATCCAACACAGTCGCGAGAGTCCAGTCCAAAGCGGATCCAACACAGCAGCGAGAGTCCCGTTCACAGCGGAGCCAGCAGGAAACCATCCCAAGCGGAGGCTGATCAGCAGCGCAGAGATGTCCCCAGCCGATACATAGGCGAGCAGTACATGGCCACCGGATCGGACCGGACTCCCTCCACAAAGGAGAGTGGGACATAGAAGAAAAAGAAAAGAAACGGCAGATCAACTGGTCTAAAAAGGGAGTCTATTTAAAGGCTAGAGTATACAAATGAGTTTTAAGGTGAGACTTAAATGCTTCTACTGAGGTGGCATCTCGAACTGTTACCGGGAGGGCATTCCAGAGTACTGGAGCCCGAAATGAAAAAGCTCTACAGCCCGCAGACTTTTTTTGGGCTTTGGGATCACTAATAAGCCGGAGTCCTTTGAACGCAGATTTCTTGCCGGGGCATATGGTACAATACAATCGGCAAGATAGGATGGAGCTAGACCGTGTAGTATTTTATACGTAAGTAGTAAAACCTTAAAGTCACATCTTAAGTGCACAGGAAGCCAGTGCAGGTGAGCCAGTACAGGCGTAATGTGATCAAACTTTCTTGTTCTTGTCAAAAGTCTAGCAGCCGCATTTTGTACCAACTGTAATCTTTTAATGCTAGACATGGGGAGACCCGAATATAATACGTTATTATTAACAATGTATTGGATTTATATAGGGCTTTTCAAGACACCCTAAACACTCTACAGTGAAAACCAGAAATGATCCTCTCCACTGGCACACACTAGCGTTGGGAAGCTACATTCGCTAACCTGACTCTCGCCAGATCCTTGTAGTTCCCTGAGCTCCACACAAGGATCTGGGTCTTCTCAATAGGAGATGTATTTCAGAAGACGGGGCCTTTTAAAAAAAAATCATTGCATGTGATTGGATAAACCACTTGTCCACTATCTTGAATGACGCGCTACTTCAACCACTCACATCGAAATCACCCCGTGACGCTGATGAGAGCGACGCAGGGAAATCCAAAACGGATCAGCTGACATATTGGATAACAACAGAGGGAAAAGTTAGAGAACTTTTACTGAAACAACGCAGCAATGTAAGTAGACGATCGATGTCGCTAAACAGTTGCAATAGCGGAATTAATGTCATCAAACGACTCGTGCCGCTATTGTTGTTTGAATCACCAGTCGCTTCGGCGCTACATCAAATCTATGAAATCCCGCCCAGCAATCCTGATTGGTTCATTATTTTTTGCTATCTTGAAGGAGTTTGCAATGCCCTCAAGCCCAGATCCTTATGCGGAGCTCAGCGAACTACAAGGATCTAATGAGAGTCAGGTTATACATTCATAGCCACAGACGACCAAATATATATACCCCAGTGTGGGCGGGACTGAACACGAGGTCGGTGAAAGTGTCCTGCCCAAGGGCACAACGGCAGTGTCTGGGATCAAGGTCTGAAGCACCAACCCTCCAGTTTCACCACGACCTACTCCACCTTTAGGTCTTTAATATCAATTGTTAACAAATAGAAGATGGGTTGATATTATTAGGAGGGTTCAGATCGTATTACCAGTATTATCAGTAGAAGCATTTAAGTCTCACCTTAAAACTCATTTGTATACTCTAGCCTTTAAATAGACCCCCTTTTTAGACCAGTTGATCTGCCGTTTCTTTTCTTTTTCTCCTCTGTCCCACTCTCCCTTGTGGAGGGGGTCCGGTCCGATGGCCATGGATGAAGTACTGGCTGTCCGGAGTCGGGACCCAAAATGGACCGCTCGCCTGTGTATCGGCTGGGGACATCTCTGTGCTGCTGATCCGCCTCCGCTTGAGATGGTTTCCTGCTGGCTCCACTGTTTCCTGTTGGCTCCACTGTGAACGGGACTCTCGCTGCTGTGTTGGATCCGCTTTGGACTGGACTCTCGCGGCTGTGTTGGATCCACTATTGATTGAACTTTCACTGTATCATGTTTGACCCGCTCGACATCCATTGCTTTCGGTCCCCTAGAGGGGGAGGGGTTGCCCACATATGCGGTCCTCTCCAAGGTTTCTCATAGTCATCATTGTCACCAACGTCCCACTGGGTGTGAGTATTCCTTGCCCTTATGTGGGCCCTACCCAGGATGTCGTAGTGGTTTGTGCAGCCCTTTGAGACACTAGTGATTTAGGGCAATATAAATAATGATTGATTGATTGGTTGCCGTTTTGTGACACATTTTTTCAGTTGCGTTTGGTGTACATTGTTGATTTTTTTAACAGCCCAGAATACCATTTATCCTAATAATCCACCGTTACCATTGATCAGTTGGGGTCCTTTCACAAATATATTATAGAATAATACTTAAAAATGGCTGATAAAGCTATGACTTTTGAATTAGTGTAAGTAAAAGATGTAACTTTACGTAACTTTATGTAACTCAGTAGAAGCATTTAAGTCTCACCTTAAAACTCATTTGTATACTCTAGCCTTTAAATAGACTCCCTTTTTAGACCAGTTGATCTGCCGTTTCTTTTCTTTTTCTTCTATGTCCCTCTGTGTATCGGCTGGGGACATCTCTGCGCTGCTGGTCCGCTACCCTTGGGATGGTTTCCTGCTGGCTCCGCTGTGAACGGGACTCTCGCTGCTGTGTTTGGACTGGACTCTCGCGACTGTGTTGTATCCATTGTGGATTGAACTTTCACAGTATCATGTTAGACCTGCTCGACATCCATTGCTTTCCTCCTCTCTAAGGTTCTCATAGTCATCATTGTCACCGACGTCCCACTGGGTCATTATTGTCACCGATGTCCCACTGGGTGTGAGTTTTCCTTGCCCTTATGTGGGCCTACCGAGGATGTCGTGGTGGTTTGTGCAGCCCTTTGAGACACTAGTGATTTAGGGCTATATAAGTAAACATTGATTGATTGATTGATAACTTTAAATATTTATAAGCACATTATGAGGATTTTTTATTGTAACATAAGACACGCCGATTCTGCTCAATGGTTTTACTTGATAATCGCAGATGCCAAGAAAAAGCTCATTTGCAAAAATCTACCTGGCAACTTGACAAACCATTTAGTCAATTCCCAGCCTTGTTTTGCCTCAAAGACTTGCTTTCTGCACCATCGCTTCATTTCCTGGCAATGAGAAATACTTTTGAAAAAGTGCGCGCCAATATAATATCATCCCTTACAGGATTCATTTGCCACTGATCATGTCTAAATTGGCAAGGGTCAGCCAATTTTGTAACTTCCAATTCAACATTAACAAACAACAAACATTAATTGAGTTTGCCGACTTGGCAGCCGACAAACAAGTTGGATCGTTTAGAAGACGGCGTGTGGATTGTAGTAAAACAGTCAACATTAACCAGGAATAAAATTACAAACAGATGGCATCTGTCAGCCCGTAGTGACCGCCATTAAGAGACGCTGTCGTGCGCGAGCGCAGCGCACGGAAGGCCGTATTCATTTTCATATTTGCTCAATGAAGCAGTAGACTGCAGAAGTACCTCCATCAATATCACTTTTCCCTGGCCTCAGGAGGCACCACTCTCTTCGCATTGGACCTTAACGATGCCTCCACCTGCGCCTGTGTGGGTGGCAGACTCCCGTTCTGGAACGGCGCCATCGCTCATCATGGTGCTGGCACGCGAACTGGCAGGCCCCACCAGCCGGCATCTGTTTGGGGCCCGGCTGCCTGCGGCGATTTATTGCCGGCCGCGAGTCGTTTCTTTCCCCGCCGCACCTCTTGCCCCCCTGTGGAAGATGTCTGCTGTGCAAGCGGAGTGCAGGCTTAATCAGAGCTGACACGCTGGGTGCCCTTGGGGGACCGTTGTCCCTGCAGGTTGTCTGAATCAGAGTGAAAAGCGTGCACACTGTGGGCTGGCGACGTTTGGGAAACGACATGGAGTTTGATTATAGAATTTGAGCATTCCCTACATTTTAGTTGTGAGTCCCACCTTTTACCAACACTTTTAACATCTGCTTGCATTTGTTTGACCTTCCCTTTAGTGCTGTAGGACTTTTTCCTCATCCTTGCTGCTCTCTTTATCACGCTAAAAGATCGTAACTTCTCTGAGCGACCATCTGGTATTCTTTAAAGCCATTATGACAATACATTTGCCATTACATCTCTGCGCTGCTGATCCGCCTCCGCTTGGGATGGTTTCCTGCTGGCTCCGCTGTGAACGGGACTCTCGCTGCTGTGTTGGATCCGCTTTGGACTGGACTCTCGCGACTGTGTTGGATCCATTGTGGATTGAACTCACAGTATCATGTTAGACCCGCTCGACATCCATTGCTTTCCTCCTCTCTAAGGTTCTCATTGTCATCATTGTCACCGACGTCCCACTGGGTCATTATTGTCACCGATGTCCCACTGGGTGTGAGTTTTCCTTGCCCTTATGTGGGCCTACCGAGGATGTCGTGGTGGTTTGTGCAGCCCTTTGAGACACTAGTGATTTAGGGCTATATAAGTAAACATTGATTGATTGATTAATTTGTAGTAAAGTATGCACAATGGGTCGTTCACCCCTGGGCCACCTGTAGCCTTTCATGTTTTAGCATCAAGGTCTGGAAGTTGAGTGTCAGTTCCAAAGTGTACTACGGATCTAACCATATTAAAATTTCATATACCACGGTTATCGTCAACATAATTACCGTGGTATTGTAGCATGTGCTCAAAAAGTACTTATGCAAACTAAAATCCTTTAACCAAGTTATATTTTTGATATTTAAAATAAATACACAGATTGTTGGGCTTCATGGTGGCAGAGGGGTTAGTGCGTCTGGCTTACAATACGAAGGTCCTGAGTAGTCAGGGTTCAATAAGGGGCTCGGGATCTTTCTGTGTGGAGTTTGCATGTTCTCCCCTTGAATGCGTGGGTTCTCTCCGGGTACTCCGGCTTCCTCCCACCTCCAAAGACATGCACCTGGGGATAGGTTGATTGGCAACACTAAATTGGCCCTAGTGTGTGAATGTGAGTGTGAATGTTGTCTGTCTATCTGTGTTGGCCCTGGCGACTTGTCCAGGGTTTATGCTGCCTTCCGCCCGATTGTAGCTGAGATAGCCACCAGCGCCCCCTGTGACCCCAAAGGGAATAAGCCGTAGAAAATGGATGGATGGACACACATTGTTTTGCATGTTTTGTGTTTATGCTTCATTGATAGTGGTAAGTGTTTTAGTCTTAGCATTTCATATGGTTTAATGGTTAAGCCTTTATTGTTTTAAATATTATTTTGTACTGTAGCACTTTAAGATGTATTTCAATGAACAATGCATAACTAATAAAAACATTTTTTTTTTAATTAATTCTCGTTTTTTTATACAATTTTTGATTGGGTTGTGACGTTTTCTTAATGGGGAAAAAGATGTGGTTTCATTTTAGTATTTAAAGGGGTCATGTTTAGATTTCTTCTACTATCATGTCACGTCCGTTGTGTCCTGAGCAAGACACTTCACCCTTGCTCCTGATGGGTGCTGGTTAGCGCCCTGCATGGCAGCTCCCTCCATCAGTGTGAATGTGTGTGTGAATGGGTGAATGTGGAAGTAGTGTCAAAGCGCTTTGAGTACCTTGAAGGTAGAAAATAAGCTATACAAGTCTTCAGGATGTGCCGTTTTGTGGATGGTTTTATTTATGTGCCTCAACTTCGGCAGCGTCTTTTCCCCAACCATCTTTGTTGTAATTTTTAGCGCTTCTATATGGGGTCTACTGACAGATATCAGTTAGAAGTATACGCTACTTTGTATTAGAAATGGCAACAGCGTAGGATGCATACGAGCCAGTCTGTTGTGATCCGCTGCCTGGATCACATTTTGATTTTGGTTTTTGAGTCCTTTTGTGTTTTCTGTTTGTTTTGGACTCTTTCGGTTCCTGGTTGCACTTCCTTATTTATCGTCTCTCCATGGTTACGCATTATTTTTCACCTGCCTTGTAGGCACACCTGTTATTGTTAATTACTTCCTTATTTAAGCCTGCCTAGTCCCGTCGTTCAGTCTTGGTCCTTTGTTCGCGGTAAGCAACACTCACGTGACGTTCTAGTTTCTGTCTCTATGCTAAGTATCCGCTTAGCCTCCCGCGCGCTCGGCACGATACCTTTTGACTATTGGTTTCCGTGCTAAGTACTTGCCTTAGCTTCCTGTGCGTTCGGCACGCTTTTCTTTTGCTGATTTTTCTCTGTTTTGAACTAGTTTTGTTATTTTTTTACATTAAAATCAAGCCCTTACCTGGTCTGGTCTGGTCCATTGCATCCTGGGGTTGAACAAAACGTCCATCACTATCCGCCTCCTACGTGACACAGTCTGCCCCACTAAAAGAGAATAGAGGGGAAAAAAACAGAAACTCATTGACTACAATGTCGGACTATGATGGCGGACTTTTCGGGTAAATCCCTATCATACTTTGAGAGATCTGCTGACACCACCAATTGGTAAAACTTAAAAAATTGGGAAAATCAATCTCCTCTGCCCCCCTCTCCCTTTTGGAGGGGGTGTGGGGAGGACCCAGGTCCGGTGGCCATCGATGAAGTGCTGGCTGTCCAGAGTCGGGACCCAGGATAGACCGCTCGCCTGTGCATCGGTTGGGGATGTCTCTGCGCTGCTGACCCGTCTCCGCTTGGGATGGTCTCCTGCTGGCTCCACTATGGACGGGACTCTCACTATTTTATTAGATCCACTATGTACTGGACTGTCACTATTATGTTTGATCTACTAAGGACTGGACTTTTACATTATCATGTTAGACCCGCTTGACATCCATTGCTTTTGGTCTCCTCTAGGGGGGGTGGGGGGTGCCCACATATGCGGTCCTCTCCAAGGTTTCTCATAGTCATTGTCATCGACGTCCCACTGTTGTGAGTTTTTCCTTGCCCTTATGTGGGCTCTGTACCGCGGATGTCGTGGCGTGTGCAGCCCTTTGAGACACTTGTGATTTAGGGCTATATAAATAAACATTGATTGAGTGAATAAACATTGATTGGCTTCACGGTGGAAGAGGGGTTAGTGCGTCTGCCTCACAATACGAAGGTCCTGCAGTCTTGGGTTCAAATCCAGGCTCGGGATCTTTCTGTGTGGAGTTTGCATGTTCTCCCCGTGAATGCGTGGGTCCCCTCCGGGTACTCCGGCTTCCTCCCACCTCCAAAGACATGCACCTGGGGATAGGTTGATTGGCAACACTAAATTTGGCCCTAGTGTGTGAATGTTGTCTGTCTATCTGTGTTGGCCCTGGGATGAGGTGGCGACTTGTCCAGGGTGTACCCCGCCTTCCGCCCGATTGTAGCTGAGATAGGCGCCAGCGCCCCCCGCGACCCCAAAAGGGAATAAGCGGTAGAAAATGGATGGATGGATGGATTGATTGATTGATTGAAATTCCAAAGGGCTCATTTAGGGGAAATATGAAGGAAGGCAAGATTGTTTTATAAATATCTCTTCAATGCCTCCATGGTTTGATCTCAAATTTCCAGGACTCATGCAGATCCCAAATACAGAAAAACAGGTACCAGGTTTTGCATGATAGGTCCCCTGAAAGCTTGCGAGCTGGCACCAGTTTATACAAGTACAGTTGTCACAGTTTTTCAATGATTTTGATTTTAATCGGTAATACTAACAATTTTCCAGCTGTTATCATATTAACGTTTATTGTTCCATCACATAAGTGAACATAGAAATAGATGCAGTTTTTCCTACACAATGTGTTTGTGAGTCTAAGAATTACACCAGTAGAATTGCTGTACTAGAACATTTGAGCTCAAATTGGAAGGCTTCTCCTCTTCTTTGTCGCCAACTTCCCCAGCGTTCCATCTCTTGTCTCTCAACTTTTTCCCTACTTTTATTTCCTAATGCCTGGTATTGCTGCTTCCCAATAAGTTTCTCTCTGGTTCCCGCTCTCCTTCAGCAGGACTTAACGCTGAGTTGTGCTGATGCTGCATGCGGCGAGTCCTGCCAAGACTGTAGGGCATCACTCTCCGCACAGCTTGATCACGCTCATTCGACCATTTTCCTTGCCAAGACGGGACAAACTTGAACTCGGAGGAATTTAATCAAGTACTTTGAATGGTCCCGATACTATTGCGGTTATCTCCACCTGCCCGGAACGCGCCTTTTAAGATAGAAGATCGCCTGCTCTCTTCCCTCATTAAGATGGATCAGCTCTCACTGGAAGGTCAATCCTGTGAGGCTATGCTCTCAATATTTGGGAGGGAAGCAAAAATATATAGGAAAACATTAACAAAAATACTTTATTTTCATAACATTTTAGTGATTTATTCATGTGCAAATGACCTTTTTCCACCACTACATGAATATAGTTTGTATTATATTGGGGTGTCTAAATCAAAGCTATCAATTTGGATACAATACTGATACTGAAGTATTGAGTATTGAGTTACTGATATTGATCTGATCCAAATTCAGCACAAAGCATTGTACATACTTTTGTTATTTTGTAGTGTGGGAAATTAGAAAAGGTCACCCAAGTCCATCCATCCATCCATCTTCTTCCGCTTATCCGAGGTCGGGTCGCGGGGGCAGCAGCCTAAGCAGGGAAGCCCAGACTTCCCTCTCCCCAGCCACTTCGTCTAGCTCTTCCCGGGGGATCCCGAGGCGTTCCCAGGCCAGCCGGGAGACATAGTCTTCCCAACGTGTCCTGGGTCTTCCCCGTGGCCTCCTACCGGTTGGACGTGCCCTAAACACCTCCCTCGGGAGGCGTTCGGGTGGCATCCTGACCAGATGCCCGAACCACCTCATCTGGCTCCTCTCGATGTGAAGGAGCAGCGGCTTTACGTTGAGTTCCTCCCGGATGGCAGTGCTTCTCACCCTATCTCTAAGGGAGAGCCCCGCCACACGACGGAGGAAACTCATTTCGGCCGCTTGTACCCGTGATCTTATCCTTTCGGTCATGACCCAAAGCTCATGACCATAGGTGAGGATGGGAACGTAGATCGACCGGTAAATTGAGAGCTTTGCCTTCCGGCTCAGCTCCTTCTTCACCACAACGGATCGGTACAACGTCCGCATTACTGAAGACGCCGCACGAATCCGCCTGTCGATCTCACGATCCACTCTTCCCCCACTCGTGAAAAGTTTTGAAAAGGTCACCCAAGTCAATTTATTTAAAGAAGAACGGTGAGTAAGAAAATCACTAGCCTCAGGACAGACAGATACTTTCTTCAAATTAAAGTGAAGTGATAATTCATTGTGTTGGCAACAACTACAGTAGTGGTCGCAATAATAATTAAGTCAACCTCTTGACACAGTAAGGGAAATGATACAGACATGTTTGTTACTGAATACTTTCTATCAATCAATCAATCAATGTTTACTTATATAGCCCTAAATCACTAGTGTCTCAAAGGGCTGCACAAACCACTACGACATCCTCAGTAGGCCCACATAAGGGCAAGGAAAACTCACACCCAGTGGGACATCGGTGACAATGATGACTATGAGAACATGATACTGTGATACTGATGATACTGATGACTATGAGAACATGATACTGTGAAAGATCAATCCATAATGGATCCAACACAGTCGCGGGAGTCCAGTCCAAAGCGGATCCAACACAGCAGCGAGAGTCCCGTTCACAGCGGAGCCAGTAGGAAACCATCCCAAGCGGAGGCTGATCAGCAGCGCAGAGATGTCCCCAGCCGATACACAGGCGAGCAGTACATGGCCACCGGATCGGACCGGACTCCCTCCACAAAGGAGAGTGGGACATAGAAGAAAAAGAAGAGAAACGGCAGATCAACTGGTCTAAAAAGGGAGTCTATTTAAAGGCTAGAGTATACAAATGAGTTTTAAGGTGAGACTTAAATGCTTCTACTGAGGTGGCATCTCGAACTGTTACCGGGAGGGCATTCCAGAGTACTGGAGCCCGAAATGAAAAAGCTCTACAGCCCGCAGACTTTTTTTGGGCTTTGGGGATCACTAATAAGCCGGAGTCCTTTGAACGCAGATTTCTTGCCGGGACATATGGTACAATACAATCGGCAAGATAGGATGGAGCTAGACCGTGTAGTATTTTATACGTAAGTAGTAAAACCTTAAAGTCACATCTTAAGTGCACAGGAAGCCAGCAGGAAGTTCTAATACACTTCTGCCTTGAAGACTTTGTATGTGTAAGTAATATGCAACTATTTTTATTTAATATGTGTTTATATTGACAATTATGATGTTTTGGACTGCAATATTATTAAATTAAGGACACTAATTACATATGTCTAGCGTGTGTATTATTGTGTGCTTAGCTGCTGTGTAGCTGCTAGCTACTGTAGCCTACCATGTTACCTTATGTGAATGACTTGAGAAAAATTGAAAAAAACAACCTTGTGTTCTTATTCAAGGACATTTAGATGTTAACTGGCTTATCAGCTTTCCAAAAGTAAATGCACTGCAGGAAAGCTTGTATAGATTATTTTACATGCAAGCTGATACCATCCTACACCTGTTTTTTCTTTCTTGTATCGGACAAATATTAACATCTTATTAGAAGTATTTCCCTTTTACTTGATCGTCCGTTGTTGCTGTGCCTTTTCTAAAAATGACGTAAGCAGTGGGAAAACAAAGAATTTCACCAAATATATACAGTATTTATCATTTCTGGTCAACATATCTAAACAAACTTAATACAAATCCCTATCTTTTGATTAGTAATTTTTCAGTGAGACATAAGAGCTTGTTTTTAGGCAATAGATCTGAGGAAAAAAATACTACTTTTGAGAATCTTAAGTTTGTTATAAGACACAATTTCACAATACTAGGTAGTATAGATCAGTGGTCCCCAACCTTTTTGTAGCTTCGGACTGGGCGGGGGCTTATTTATTTTATGTTGTTTTTTTTTGTCATGAAAAAGGGAGGTTTTTTGGGTTGTTGCACTAATTGTAAGTGTATCTTGTGTTTTTTATGTTGATTTAATAAAAAATAATAAAAAATTCTTCTGCGACCCGGTACCAATAGAGCCTGGTGGTTGGGGACCACTGGTATAGATAATCATTTTTAATTACTAATATAAAAATCATTTAAGTTTTTAAAGCTTAAATATAATGCATTTTTTAAAGAAATCTTACCAAGACATTTTTGACTTGTTCTATTGGCAACTTTTTTGCTCATTAGAAGCAAATATAACTTGTATTATTTTTTTTTTACTCTTTTTAAGAGGGGCATTTTCTCAGTATGCCCGTTTTCTGACTTGAGTAATAGGCTCATTTTACTGAGTCTAATAACCAGAAGTTTATTTTGTATGCTCGGACCTCAGAGTTGTTTAATGATGTGCTCCTGTAACAATGTGCAAAAAAATCAAAGGTAAAATACCAAATGAACTTCACAAAACACACAAAATCAATACTGCCAGGCGCCTGGAGTTAGGTTTCCAAAAAGAAGATAATAGCGAGGTTTGATGTTAGCAAGTGACAGGTCGACTTTTTAACCAAAACTTATTTTGATCGTGATCATTGTACAAAATTCAGTCTTATTCAAGTAATTTGAGTTAGTTCTATTGTAGGATAGGAAAGGATAGGTATTTATTGTCATTGCACAAGTACAACAAAACTTGGTTTTCAGCACAAACCTGTTCAAGATTAGACAAACAAACATTGTACAGGGTTACAGAACAAGAACGCTGATGGGTCGCCATAAGGCGCCCCGTAAAAGATGGGAAAAAGGTCAACGCTGGGGAAGGATGAGTAAAAAAATATAATCTAGACTGGGGCTCCTAAGGGTGCCCAGTCTGGAGTGGGAAAAAACCTCCATAGCAAAGCACATATACATATTACAACATACATCTCGAGATATCTAGCAACAGAGGGAAAGTAGTTCAAGGTCATGGTGGTAGGCCGCAGATTGGGTTGGGAGGGTGTGTGTGTGTGTGTGTGTGTGTGTGTGTGTGTGTGTGTGTGTGTGTGTGTGTGTGTGTGTGTATGCCCGTAGTGTGTCTCTGTTCCACGGCCTTGATGTATTGCAGTCGCTAGTCCAAAGTCAACAACAATAGGTGTGTGTCCATGAAAGACAAGAAGGGAGTTTGTTGTGTCTTCACTGCGCTGTCCTTCAGGAGAGTCTTGAAGCCAGGGAAACAATCCAAGTTAGAATGTTTTTTATGCGGGTTAAAATAAAATTTGCTTTTCACTCTAAATTGTCTATGACTGGTCCTCAAAACTGCGGGCTAAACAGACTGATGTGATCCACAGTTCTTCCCGCATCTTCCAATCATTTGTGGCAGCTTTGGGGTACTTTGAAGACTGCCAGCAACTTCCAATTTGTCGACAAACCAGAGCAACGCTTACTCCAATCAGCAGATGTCCTGTTGTCATAATTCCGAATAGGTGGATATTTTCACGTCCTCGACAGAAAAGGGTCTTCTCCCAAGAGTCTGTCGTGTGTCCAGCAACAACCGCTTCGTCACGACAGCAGGTTCCCCCAAACCCAAGATCTTGTCAATTTTGTTGAGACCAGTTAAATAGTTCCAATGTTTAGATTTGGAGAGCAGTGCAAAGAGAGGCAACAAGAAAGTTAAGACAAGACAAAACAAAGAAGCAAGCAGGAGAGATAAGGCAAAGAAAGTGGAGCGTCCACCCTCGATGAGTGCCAGAGAGGAAAAAAAAAAAGTTCTGTGAAAAGTTCTGGATTTAAAGTTTAACCCCAACTTCTCGTTGCATGCAACACCCAACACATTTGGCGAAATAGAATTCTTAGAAAGGGTTTTCCAAAGCTGATGTCACAATTTGTGTTGACTTTTTGCTTTCTTCTCTTCCCATAATCCTCTCTGGCCTCTGGAGTTCAACCAGTAGTCAGAGACCTGTGCATTAGAGCACCATTTGTCCTGTAGGTGTTTTATAATGTATCTGTGTGGCATCCAAGGAGGTGACAAAGAAGTGGGCGAATTGCTTGCTTGCCACATGAGCGCGTTGGGTTGTGAAGTGTGGTCATTAACACGCAGTTCGCATGTGTGAGCATGCTGGTCCTGACGAGTTGGGTGTCAAAGTGAGACACGCTAATTGGCTTTCCCCGCGTGATGGAATAGGACATCTTTTAAGCTAACCCAAATGTGCACAATGATGTGAACAGTGGGATAATCAATCAATCAATCAATGTTTACTTATATAGCCCTAAATCACTAGTGTCTCAAAGGGCTGCACAAACCACCACGACATCCTCGGTAGGCCCACATAAGGGCATGGAAAACTCACACCCAGTGGGACATTGGTGACAATAATGACCCAGTGGGGCGTCGGTGACAATGATGACTATGAGAACCTTGGAGAGGAGGAAAGCAATGGATGTCGAGCGGATCTAACATGATACTGTGAAAGTTCAATCCACAATGGATACAACACAGTCGCGAGAGTCCAGTCCAAAGAGGATCCAAGACACAGCAGCGAGAGTCCCGTTCACAGCGGAGCCAGCAGGAAACCATCCCAAGCGTAGGCGGACCAGCAGCGCAGAGATGTCCCCAGCCGATACACAGGCAAGCAGTACATGGCCATTGGATCGGACCGGACCCCCTCCACACGGGAGAGTGGGACATAGAAGAAAAAGAAAAGAAACGGCAGATCAACTGGTCTAAAAAGGGAGTCTATTTAAAGGCTAGAGTATACAAATGAGTTTTAAGGTGAGACTTAAATGCTTCTACTGAGGTGGCATCGCGAACTGTTACCGGGAGGGCATTCCAGAGTACTGGAGCCCGAACGGAAAATGCTCTATAGCCCGCAGACTTTTTTTGGGCTTTGGGAATCACTAATAAGCCGGAGTCCTTTGAACGCAGATTTCTTGCCGGGACATATGGTACAATACAATCGGCAAGATAAGATGGAGCTAGACCGTGTAGTATTTTATACGTAAGTAGTAAAACCTTAAACTATTAACTATAACTATTATGATGCTTCAAGACTGTCAACTGCAGTGATGTTAGTATTGAATTTAGAGCTAGTTTATAGCTAAAGCCCATCCTCCATTAATTAGAAAGCATTTATCATAGAGATTGATGCCCCCAATAAGCAAGTTGAGCTGATGATGGAGGCAACATGCGGACACTATACAACTCAGGAGATGAACGGTTATTATCACCACTAAGATTTAAACACGCCAGTCATAACAAATCCATGTAATTCTCGTTTTGTGCTGCAGCATGTGGCTGGTACATTCGCCATCTGTGTGTGTGTGTGTGTGTGTGTGTGTGCGTGTCATCATGGCGAAATATGATCCAGGACACGCCAACTGTAGCAGGAACAAGCACAGATGAGCTTTGGGAGGTTTTTTGGAAAGCTGTGATCCCTCTGCAAGATGTTGAATATTTGATACTGCTTGCCTTTTTTTTTTTTAGCTAAATATTTAAAAGAGTCTGTTTAAACCTTCAGTTGAATGAAGTCCAGTGTTTTCACAATAATAATATGGTCAATTTAACAAAATTAACCAGCGCCCCTATATTTTTGAAACATTACCCGCCAGCAGTGCTCGACAAAGATTAAAGTTGACCCGAGGAGTCGGCTTACTTCCTCGCTTTGAGATAATTGCGGATGTTGCAGTCATTTCTCTGTTGTGTCTACTTTCAACAGCAATTTGGTCTCATTGAAAACAACATTTTCCCTTTGGAGAGTACAAAGTAATTAGTGTGTGGGTACATCTAACTCATGCATATTTTAATTTCTTTTCCTCTCTGATGTTCGAAACACCGTCAGTGTCTTTCTGTCCCCGTGTAATTTCTCCCGCAAAGACAGCTGAGTGCACATTTTAAAAGATGTGCGGAAATACTGCTGCCTTGAGCACATTGTAGCCCAGGGGGGATTCTACTGTAACTCACCAGCAAAAAGAATAAACCTTCGTGGTGAATGCCAGGCTAGTCAGCGTCTTGGAAAACACCAGTACTATTAGACAAGTCAATAGACACACTACTTTGGAGTTCATTTTTGTCCTTCGTGGTTCAGTTTTACTCATGTCCGCCTTTTATGCTAGAGAGCAAATGTTTGATTGACCTGCCGTAGTTAAAGTTAAGTTAAAGTACCAATGATTGTCACACACATTCTAGATCATTTATGGTGATTTAACCCCCAATTCCAACCCTTAATGCTGAGGGCCAAGCAGGGGGGTAATGGGTCCCATTTTTATAGTCTTTGGTATGACTCGGCTGGGATTTGAGCTCACAACCTACTGATCTCAGGGCGGACACTCTAACCCAGGGGTGCCCATTACGTCGATCGCGATCGACTGGTCGATCTCGGAGGGTGTGTCAGTCGATCTCAAGCCATCCATTAAATGTATCTGTTAAATGTATCAGCGCTGCTGATCCGCTTGAGATGGTTTCCTGTGGACGGGACTCTCGCTGCTGTCTTGGAGCCACTATGGATTGAACTTTCACAGTATCATGTTAGACCCGCTCGACATCCATTGCTTTCGGTCCCCTAGAGGGGGGGGGGGTTGCCCACATCTGAGGTCCTCTCCAAGGTTTCTCATAGTCAGCATTGTCACTGGCGTCCCACTGGATGTGAATTCTCCCTGCCCACTGGGTGTGAGTTTTCCTTGCCCTTTTGTGGGTTCTTCCGAGGATGTTGTAGTCGTAATGATTTGTGCAGTCCTTTGAGACATTTGTGATTTGGGGCTATATAAATAAACATTGATTGATTGATTGAAAAAATAGACATAAAAATGAGCAATCATCAATCATACCAAGACTTCACTTTCGTCAGTTGTTTGACATTCTCGGCACCCGAGGATCTTGTGAGATGACGCTGGCTGCTGTGAGCTCATATTTAAGAAAAAAATCACTAACAGGGCGGACGCAGAGAAACACATTTTATTTCTAGAGATTCCGTACCTACTGTCAAAACTCTAAAGACCGACTGCACAGTTCCTGTCTTCACCATAAAAGACCTGTTTCATCCTGCCTGTGCTAACAAAATACGAGTCTCAGACAGCTAGCGTGCACAAGCTAGCAAGCTACGGAGTTTGATGCCAATGTATTTCTCCCCCGCTTTCTCACTTGCTTGCCCACCCGCACACTCACTGACGTCACTCACCTGCTGCCAGACATTAAAGGGCCACACACATATGCTACTCTCATAACAAAGTGTTTAAAAACGAGTATGCAAGTTGGACAAATGAGATGCCAAATCCAACCACTTTCATGTGGTATTGGACAGAAAGGAGGACTTTTTTTTTTCCCCCATTTGAAAATGCGGACGTTATCAGCACCACTGTCTAATTCCAATCAATGCAAGTCATCAGAATCAAATACACCAACTTATATTCTTGTCTTCATGAAAGAAAGGAATCTATGTGTGTTAAACATGCTTGTATTATCATTAAACACCATTAACTTGTTAACAAAAATGTCTCTTTCATAAATAAATAAATATAAATTATAAATAGGAATGAGGTAGATCTCTTCGACTTGGTCAATTGAAAAGTAGCTCACCTGTAGAAAAAGTGTGAGCGCCCCTGATCTAACCACTAGGCCACTGAGTAGCGTTTGGTCAGGAAGGCCGTTCAGTGTCCAAACTAAGCCAAAACAATTCATGCGATTGCGCTGTGGTTGTCCTTTGACATGGAAAAGCCTAAAGTGGGAACCCCTTTTTAATATGTTATTTCTGTAAATAACCAAATTGGAAAAAAACATTCAGTAGTTGACGGAGCTTGTAACTGAAACACTTGTATCTCAAATCAATGTTACCCATTAAAGGCCTACTGAAACCCACTACTACCGACCACGCAGTCTGATAGTTTATATATCAACGATGAAATATTAACATTGCAACACATGCCAATACGGCCGCTTTAGTTTACTAAATTGCAATTTTAAATTTCCCGCGGAGTTTCTTGTTGAAAACGTCGCGGAATGATGACGCGTGCGCGTGGCCTTACCGGTTGTTGCGGACATGTTCTTCCAACACCGCTCACGGACATCTGTGTTGCTGAGTCTTTTGCAATTCCTTCAATTAACAATTGAGATGTCAAAGAAGAAAGATGTAGGTGGGAAGCGGTGTATTGCAGCTGCCTTTAGCAACACAAACACAGCCGGTGTTTCTTTGTGTACATTCGCGAAGGTGAAGCTTTACTATGGAACAGAGCGGTCAAGCGAACATGGTTGTCTACCACATTTCAACTGGCAGGTTTCGGTGAGAAAATTGTGGTAATAAGTCGGCTCTTACCGTAGTTATGAGCGGAACTTGCGTCCTCCTGCAGCTGCGGACCGTCTTACCTCCTCCCACCGGAGACACTGGCGGTCACCACACCTGTGGCCACACCCCTCCGACTTTCAGGTACCATATGATCTCACTAAAACACTAGTAACACAATAAGCAGATAAGGGATTTTTCCACAATTATCTTAGTAAATGTGTCTAATAACATCTGAATCTCTCCCACTGCTGTTCGCCTTTTTTTTTTTCTATTCTAGTCCTTCACTCTCACCATCTTCATCCACGAATCTTTCATCCTCGCTCAAATTAATGGGGGAATCGTCGCTTTCTCTGTCCCGAATCGCTCTTGCTGCTGGTGGCCATGATTGTAAACAATGTGAGGATGTGAGGAGCTCCACAACCGTTGACGTCACGCGCACATGGTCTGCTACTTCCAGTACAGGCAAGGCTTTTTTTATTAGCGACCAAAAGTTGCTAACCTTATCGTCGATGTTCTCTTCTAAATCCTTTCAGCAAAAATATGGCAATATCGCGAAATGATCAAGTATGACACATAAAATGGACCTGCTATCCCCGTTTAAATAAGAAAATCTCATTTCAGTAGGCCTTTAAAATCTATTTAAATCAATTTAATCGATGCTTGGTCCACCCAAAACAACACAATTATAAAATGCAGCTGTCAGGTTGAGTTTGTGACGAGCCCCAAGATGCAGAGAAGGCGGCAGGCATTCAGTAAGAAAACATGATTTGATTTAAACACTAAAACAAGAACAAACAAAAGGGTACTAACAAAAGGCACGCACAAGGCAGAGAACAAACTTGGCTATGAACAAAAACACTTACTCTGACACGAAGGAACTATGGCATGAGCAGACTGAACAGAAGTAGACACAGCTAAAACGATAAGTAATAATGACATTGACAGGTAGTGGTGACATCGACACGACAATAATCCAGCCCTGACTGGAGGACAAAGCAGGTAAAAATAGAAGCGGGCTGATTGACACCAGTTGTGGCCCGGTGCCAATCAGCCGCAGCTGAGGGGAAACAGCACCCAGGGATAAAAACAGGAAACAGACAAAATAAGAGCGCAGACAGGAAATAAAGACAGGAAACAAAGACAAATGCAGAGGAAAAACTAAGACATAGACCAAACTGTCAGGGACAAGCCCGACAGTAGCATTACTTCTATAAGGTGAAACAAACGATTATATAAATATCGTATGGAAAACATTACAATATATTGTAGTTTAAACAAGTAGTTTTATGAAGTAATATATTCATTTGCTTTGGAGAGCGGACTTTTATGGTACTGTGTCTCCTTCCAGCTGCTTCTTTGTCAAACACACCATCAGCAGCTTCTCCATATTTTCGTAGTTAAAAGTCCGCTGTTTTGATATTATTTTAACATCCTTGGCTGACGTTATCGACTTAGTCTGCTTCAGGTGCAGACGAGCAGTGCTACGCTCCAACTGCTTCACCAAATTAGCTAGTTACACACCTCGTCATATTTTTGATTATATATTTTTTAATTCAATCAATCAATCAATGTTTATTTATATAGCCCCGAATCACAAATGTCTCAAAGGACTGCACAAATCATTACGACTACAACATCCTCGGAAGAACCCACAAAAGGGCAAGGAAAACTCACACCCAGTGGGCAGGGAGAATTCACATCCAGTGGGACGCCAGTGACAATGCTGACTATGAGAAACCTTGGAGAGGACCTCAGATGTGGGCAACCCCCCCCCCTCTAGGGGACCGAAAGCAATGGATGTCGAGCGGGTCTAACATGATACTGTGAAAGTTCAATCCATAGTGGCTCCAAGACAGCAGCGAGAGTCCCGTCCACAGGAAACCATCTCAAGCGGATCAGCAGCGTAGAGATGTCCCCAACCGATACAGGCGAGCGGTCCATCCTGGGTCCCGACGAGCGGTCCATCCTGGGTCTCGACTCTGGACAGCCAGTACTTCATCCATGGTCATCGGACCGGACCCCCTCCACAAGGGAGGGGGGGACATAGGAAAAAGAAAAGAAGCGGCAGATCAACTGGTCTAAAAAGGAGGTCTATTTAAAGGCTAGAGTATACAGATGAGTTTTAAGGTGAGACTTAAATGCTTCTACTGAGGTAGCATCTCGAATTATTCAATGAATAGCATCCACTTCTTTTTTTCAGCACTGTCCATTACACTCGCTGTCTTCCTTCCGATGTTTGGGAAAAACAAAGTGATGTCCATATTTAGTTATAAGCCAACGCTGGCAAGTAAGACCTGGTGTTCTGGTTCACTGTGACATTCACTACGCCAACCAGCGGCGGGGAGGCTCGTTACTTAAATTTTGCTCGTAACTTAAAACACAAAAATTAGCCAAGATACAGCTAGACAAGTGCGTCTGCCTCACAATACGAAGGTCCTGCAGTCCTGGGTTCAAATCCAGGCTCGGGATCTTTCTGTGTGGAGTTTGCATGTTCTCCCCGTGAATGCGTGGGTTCCCTCCGGGTACTCCGGCTTCCTCCCACTTCCAAAGACATGCACCTGGGGATAGGTTGATTGGCAACACTAAATGGGCCCTAGTGTGTGAATGTGAGTGTGAATGTTGTCTAACTGTGTTGGCCCTGCGATCAGGTGGCGACTTGTCCAGGGTGTACCCCGCCTTCCGCCCGATTGTAGCTGGGATAGGCGCTAGCACCCCCCGCGACCCCGAAAGGGAATAAGCGGTAGAAAATGGATGGATGGACAGCTAGACAACACAAGACACCAGTGTATTTGGATTTCAATAACTTTTTATGGGAAAAAAATCATACGAGTCAGCCTTCATCTTCCCTTTTGGAACGTATCGTGTTACAAAAACCAAGGTATCACAGTCCGTTAACAAGCTTTCTCTGAGGCTTTTGGGAAGACTTCCCAGGCCAATGAGGTTAATTGGGAGAAAGTAGGAAAGTCTCTTCCCAAATATCAAAGCGATTATTGCGGCGTATAAATTTAGAAGTTTCAAGTTAAGACGTGGGGTGGTTGGCATTGATGCCGCATCAGACTGGTTGTGCGGTGTTTATTTGATCCTTTTCATGTGGAATAGAAACAGTCACTTACATTTTATTGATGATGAAGATGACAGAAGTGGCCATGGTTGCTAGAATGATAAAAATGGTTACATAAAAGACGAAAAAAGATGAGGGTCAACTAGGGCTGGGCGATTTATCGATATAGACAATAAATCGCGGTTTTGTCTCTGTGCGATATAGAAAATGACTATATCGTAATATTCGAGTATACGTTCTCACGCAGTTGCTTTTAGCTGCGGGCGTACTCCAGGCTCTTCTTGCTCTTTCCTGCCTTTCCTTCTCACAGACAAGCAGGCGCACATTCTTGCATACGTCACAAACTGCCACGTCATACGTCACATACGTGTCCGCCCTCGAGAGGTAGCATACTGGGCTACGTTAGCTGCTAGCGTAGCTATACGAGAGAAAGAAGGTGCGGATCTGGTAACAAATGAAGGAAGACTTAATTTCCAATAAAAAACGGCAGGGTTTCTATCGTCTGGCGGTGGTTCGGATTCAAGTGGGAATATGTCGAACAGACAACCGTAGTTTGTCAAATGTGGGGGGGGAAAGCGTTGCTATAAAAAGTAGCATTACTGCTAATATGTAGCATTATTTGAAAAGTCACTCGCTAGAGAATGAAGAGAATTTCATAACCTTAGTAACATAGTGAAGGACGAATACTATTTGATTTCCTATTATGCAGCTCATTTTTATATGACACTTAAAATGTCTCTGAGAATCTTGCACTTTCTGTTTTGGAAATGACATGAATGTTTGTGCCATTGCTGAATAACTTTAACAAATACACTTTTGTGGAGGAGTTCAAGTACATAGGAGTCTTGTTCACAAGTGAGGGAAGAGTGGATCGTGAGATCGACAGGCGGATCGGTGCGGCGTCTTCAGTAATGCGGACGTTGTACCGATCCGTTGTGGTGAAGAAGGAGCTGTGCCGGAAGGGAAAGCTCTCATTTTACCGGTCAATTTACGTTCCCATCCTCACCTATGGTCATGAGCTTTGGGTCATGACCGAAAGGATAAGATCACGGGTACAAGCGGCCGAAATGAGTTTCCTCCACCGGGTGGCGGGTCTCTCCCTTAGAGATAGGGTGAGAAGCTCTGTCATCCGGGAGGAACTCAAAGTAAAGCCGCTGCTCCTCCACATCGAGAGGAGACAGATGAGGTGGTTCGGGCATCTGGTCAGGATGCCACCCGAACGCCTCCCTAGGGAGGTGTTTAGGGCACGTCCAGCCGGTAGGAGGCCACGGGGAAGACCCAGGACACGTTGGGAAGACTATGTCTCCCGGCTGGCCTGGGAACGCCTTGGGATCCCCCGGGAAGAGCTGGACGAAGTGGCTGGGGAGAGGGAAGTCTGGGCTTCCCTGCTTAGGCTGCTGCCCCCGCGACCCGACCTCGGATAAGCGTAAGAGGATGGATGGATGGATGGAAATACACTTTTGGTCAATTGACTTAGTTGTGATTTCCCTCTCTGCATGAAAGTTTAAAAGTAGCATGTATTAATGCAGTATGAAGAAGAATATTTTAATGTATACACATATAATCACCATACTGCTGGGATTACATGCATCAAGTGTTCATTCAAGGCCAAGGCAAAATATCGTAATATATATCATATATCGCGATATGGCCTAAAAATATTGCGATATTAAAAAAAGGCAATATCGCCCAGCCCTAGGGTCAACAATATGTTTCTTCCCCTGCTCACCCTGCCCCATCATCCAATCCCCTCCACACTGCAGGTGTATGTGCTTATAATGAAAACACCACTCCCACAGCGTGGCCCACAATTCAATGCAGTCAAGGTGACTTATCATATAATCATATTCACATGCACACCCAGCTAGTGTGGCTCCTCCAGCAATGATGAGTCAGTAATCACTTTATTTTGTGTTTTCATGTAATATTTTGCTTTTCTTTTTTTTATATCAATCAATGTCAATCAATGTTTATTTATATAGCCCCAAATCACAAATGTCTCAAAGGACTGCACAAATCATTACGACTACAACATCCTCGGAAGAACCCACAAAAGGGCAAGGAAAACTCACACCCAGTGGGCAGGGAGAATTCACATCCAGTGGGACGCCAGTGACAATGCTGACTATGAGAAACCTTGGAGAGGACCTCAGATGTGGGCAACCCCCCCCCTCTAGGGGACCGAAAGCAATGGATGTCGAGCGGGTCTAACATGATACTGTGAAAGTTCAATCCATAGTGGCTCCAAGACAGCAGCGAGAGTCCCGTCCACAGGAAACCATTTCAAGCGGATCAGCAGCGTAGAGATGTCCCCAACCGATACAAGCGAGCGGTCCATCCTGGGTCCCGACGAGCGGTCCATCCTGGGTCCCGACGAGCGGTCCATCCTGGGTCTCGACTCTGGACAGCCAGTACTTCATCCATGGTCATCGGACCGGACCCCCTCCACAAGGGAGGGGGGGACATAGGAAAAAGAAAAGAAGCGGCAGATCAACTGGTCTAAATCAGTTACATCAGTTCATGAGAGTAACACAAAGAGACATCCCAGCTCTGAATCAATTAATTGTAGGCTGACTATATTCTGTCTACATGCTTTATTCTGGCTTATTGTATTTCAAGTTAGTGATCCAGCTTTCTCTCCCGATAATTTAATATGGCTTCTGAGTCTTACCAGCTGCAATGTTCCCCGAGAGCTCTCCGTTTTGTTTTCCGAGCTGCCATAATACATAGATGACACTACAAGTTTCTTGCTCAAATAAGTTTGTCCTGCTTCCTTGCCCGTCCCTGCTCTTCTTTACATGCAAATACCTGAATGCTCTTGCTTGCCTCTCATGCAGCGGTGCAGAACCTTCATCGACATTGATCTTGCAGCGTTATCTGCTGCCGCGCTTCGTCCTTCCCCTCTCATGCCGCTTAATGAACTCGCTGGCACCTAATGCAGCTGAACAGAACCGCCGCGCTCATACCAATGAGGCCTAGTCCCGCACTGCTCACCATTAACTTTTGATGTAGTCCGCCTCAAGTATGCGCAGGTGGCGGCTGGGATAAAGGGTCTCAAGGTGCCATGATTGGCAGACAAATATAAAGCTGCATATTAAGTCCACATCAGCCTGATGGGGACAGCTTAGCCAGGTTTCATTCAGGAGGGATCATCAGACCTCCGTGAAGGGAATAACTCATGGCGTCTTTCCAGCTGATTTTGTTCTGAAAATGTAACCTGACTGTCAAGATGCGTCCTCTGCCTACCATGCGTCTTGTTTGCCATTAATGGGCTCTATTAGATCCTGTATGATCAGGACTAGCTACCCCAAGTCCAATTTGTCGCCTTTGGGAAAGGATCCCCTTGGCAAGCCCAGTTCTTTTTGGGACATTTGCTTTTGGTTCCATTTCAGTTTTTCGCCTAGCAGGGAGTGTTGCCACGTCGCCATTAGCAATCTGCTCACTTTCGGAGTAAACCTGATTGTAGCGGGCCAGAAGTTCTCCCTGGAGAACGAGGATCAAGTGGACTTAGCAGATTTAGTGTGAAATAGAGTCAGAATTAGAAATAGAAGTCCGTGACCTTGGCCTTCATTATTCCCGCCATCGGAGGGCGATATCTATAATTGAGGTCAGTGGGCAGGAAGGTGAATAAGACCCCATCTCTAAGCCAGTGACGCATTCTAATAACTACACATCTCTCTCCCCCGCAGACACAATAACAGTGTCTGTTCACTGTCAGGAGTCTCCTCAATGTGTGTCGTTCGCTGACCATTCATTTTCTCTGACATATTGCAATTAGCCACATCCGCCACGCGCAGATAGAGGACGATCGCCTCCTCGCACAAACAATCGATTCACGTCCACAAACACACTCGTCGAGACACAAATAACACGCAGACTTTGCTGTCACTCTGTAAGCCGCATGCCTGATGGGTCTTTCTTTCCCCCAGCGCCGCCAGCCGGCCTACAGTACCTTTTCCATTTTTATCCCTCTCTGAGACCACCTCATCAATCCATCTCCGACCTTCCACTTCCCCGTCCTCTACTCTGTCACTTTTTTTTTCAGCCTGCGCCCAATAAGTCCGAACATTGGTGGACTGGAAAAGCCTCCTGTGACTCTATGGAAATTCTTTTTGTACAAACTGGAGCCTATCCCAACTGGTAAAGGCCAGGGCACACTCTTTACTCGTCGCCAGCCAATCGCAGAGCACATATAGACCAATGACCATTCACACGCACAATTGTGGACAACTTATAATTTTCAATTAAAGACCTACTGAAATTAGATTTTCTTATTTAAACGGGGATACCAGGTCCATTCTATGTGTCATACTTGATCATTTCGCGATATTGCCATATTTTTGCTGACAGGATTTAGTAGAGAACATCGACGATAAAGTTTGCAACTTTTGGTTGCTAATAAAAAAGCCTTGCCTGTACCGGAAGTAGCAGACGATGTGCGCCTGACGTCACGGGTCGTGGAGCTCCTCACATCCTCACATTGTTTACAATCATAGCCACCAGCAGCAAGAGCGATTCGGACCGAGAAAGCGACGATTTTCCCATTAATTTGAGCGAGGGTGAAAGATTCGTGGATGAGGATAGGGAGAGTGAAGCACTAGAAAAGAAAAAAAAATGGCGAACGGCAGTGGGAGCGATTCAGATGTTATTAGACACATTTACTAGGATACAGTAATTCTGGAAAATCCCTTATCTGCTTATTGTGTTACTAGTGTTTTAGTGAGATTATATGGTACCTGAAAGTCGGACGGGTGTGGCCATGGGTGTGGTGACCGCCAGTGTCTCCGGTGGGAGGAGGTAAGAGGTTCCGCAGCTGCAGGAGGACGCGAGCTCCACTCATAACTACAATAAGAGCCAACTTATTACCACAATTTTCTCACCATAACCTGCCGGTTGACATGTGGTAGACAACCATGTTCGCTTGACCGTTCTGTTCCATAGTAAAGCTTCACCTTCGAGAATGTAAACAAGGAAACACCGGCTGTGTTTGTGTTGCTAAAGGCAGCTGCAATACCTTGTAGGTAGAAAAGCGCTATACAAGTACAACCCATTTATTTATTTATATACCGCTTTATATACCGGTATTATACTTAATACAGGTGTATCGTGGAGCCCTAGTTGTCACGATACAAAAATGTTCAACTTGATACCAATGCTTATGACACGACGTTCAGGGGGAAATTAAAAAGATGGGTTTAACAAAAACAAGATTATTTTTTTAAT